>NW_027422638.1:887607-981566 GCF_048934315.1 Petromyzon marinus
GTGGTGGTAGTGGTGGTGGTTGTGGTGGTGGTTGTGGTGGTTGTGGTGGTTGTGGTGGTGGTTGTGGTGGTGGTTGTGGTGGTGGTTGTGGTGGTAGTGGTAGTGATGGTTGTGGTGGTGGTTGTGGTGGTGGTTGTGGTAGTGGTAGTGATGGTTGTAGTGGTGGTTGTTGTGGTGGTTGTTGTGGTGGTAGTGGTGGTGGTTGTGGTGGTTGTGGTGGTAGTAGTGGTGGAGGTTGTGGTGGTAGTGGTGGAGGTTGTGGTGGTAGTGGTGGTGGTTGTGGTGGTGGTTGTGGTGGTGGTTGTGGTGGTTGTGGTAGTGGTGGAGGTTGTGGTGGGAGTGGTGGTGGTTGTGGTGGTAGTGGTGGTGGTGGTAGTGGTGGTGGTTGTGGTGGTGATGGTGGTTGTGGTGGTTGTTGTGGTTGTAGTGGTGGTGGTAGTGGTGGTGGTGGCTCACCCAGGATGTTGAGGCGACACTGAGGGCACGTGTGGTGGTAGTGGTGGTTGTGGTGGGAGTGGTGGTGGTGGTTGTGGTGGGAGTGGTGGTGGTGGTAGTGGTGGGAGTGGTGGTGGTGGTAGTGGTGGTGGTTGTGGTGGTGGCTCACCCAGGATGTTGAGGCGACACTGAGGGCACGTGTGGTGGTGGCTGAGCCACGGGTCGACGCAGCGGCGATGAAAGCGGTGGAGACACGGAACCACCCGGAGCTCCTGGGCGGGGAGGGGGTGAGAGGGTGGGTGAGGGGGTGGGTGAATGAGTGAATTAGTGAGCGAGCGACTAAGCGAGTAACTGACCGAGTGAGTGAGCGAATGAGTGACTGAGCGAGTGAGTGAGCGAGCGAGTGAGCGACTAAGCGAGTGACTGACCGAGTGAGTGAGCGAGTGAGTGACTGAGCGAGTGAGTGAGCGAGCGAGCGAGTGAGCGACTAAGCGAGTGACTGACCGAGTGAGTGAGCGAGTGAGTGACTGAGCGAGTGACTGAGTGAGCGAGCGAGTGACTGACCGAGTGAGTGAGCGAGTGAGTGACTGAGCGAGTGAGTGAGCGAGTGACTGAGCTAGTGAATGAGCGAGTGACTGAGCGAGGGAGCGAGTGACTGAGCGAGTGACTGAGCGAGTGAGTGAGCGAGTGACTGAGCGAGTGAGTGAGCGAGTGACTGAGCGAGTGAGTGAGTGAGTGACTGAGCGAGTGAGTGAGCGAGTGACTGAGTGAGTGAGTGAATGAGTGCGTGAGCGAGCGAGTGGGCGGGTGAGCGAGCGAGTGACTGAGTGACTGAGCGAGTGACTGAGCGAGTGACTGAGCGAGTGACTGAGTGACTGAGCGAGTGACTGAGCGAGTGACTGAGCGTGTGACTGAGCGGGTGAGCGAGTGACTGAGTGAATGACTGAGCGTGTGACTGAGCGGGTGAGCGAGTGACTGAGTGACTGACTGAGCATGTGACTGAGAGGGTGAGTGAATGACTGAGCGGGTGAGCGAGTGACTGAGCGAGTGACTGAGCGGGTGAGCGAGCGACTGACTGAGCGTGTGATTGAGTGAGCGAGCGGGTGAGCGAGCGTGTGAGCGAGCGGGTGAGCGAGCGTGTGACTGAGTGACTGAGTGAATGACTGAGCGGGTGAGTGAATGACTGAGCGGGTGAGCGAGCGTGTGACTGAGTGACTGAGTGAATGACTGAGCATGTGACTGAGTGAGCATGTGACTGAGCGTGTAAGCGAGCGGGTGAGCGAGCGGGTGAGCGAGTGACTGAGTGTGTGACTGAGCGGGTGAGTGAATGACTGAGCGGGTGAGCGAGCGTGTGACTGAGTGACTGAGCGTGTGACTGAGTGACTGAGTGAATGACTGAGCGTGTGACTGAGTGACTGAGTGAATGACTGAGTGTGTGACTGAGTGAGTGAATGACTGAGCGGGTGAGCGAGCGGGTGAGCGAGCGTGTGACTGAGTGACTGAGCGTGTGACTGAGTGAGTGAATGACTGAGCGGGTGAGCGAGCGGGTGAGCGAGCGTGTGACTGAGTGAGTGAATGACTGAGCGGGTGAGCGAGCGTGTGAGCGAGTGACTGAGCGAGTGACTGAGCGAGTGACTGAGCGGGTGAGCGAGCGGGTGAGCGAGGGACTGAGTGACTGAGCGTGTGACTGAGTGACTGAGTGAATGACTGAGCGGGTGAGTGAGTGACTGAGTGAATGACTGAGCGGGTGAGTGAATGACTGAGCGGGTGAGCGAGCGGGTGAGCGAGCGTGTGACTGAGTGATTGAGTGAATGACTGAGCATGTGACTGAGTGAGTGAATGACTGAGCGGGTGAGCGAGCGGGTGAGCGAGTGACTGAGTGAATGACTGAGCGGGTGAGCGAGTGACTGAGCGAGTGACTGAGCGGGTGAGCGAGCGTGTGACTGAGTGACTGAGCGTGTGACTGAGTGAGTGAATTACTGAGCGGGTGAGCGAGCGTGTGACTGAGTGACTGAGTGAATGACTGAGCGGGTGAGCGAGTGACTGAGCGAGTGACTGAGCGGGTGAGCGAGCGTGTGACTGAGTGACTGAGCGTGTGACTGAGTGAGTGAATTACTGAGCGGGTGAGCGAGCGTGTGACTGAGTGACTGAGTGAATGACTGAGCGGGTGAGCGAGCGTGTGACTGAGTGAATGACTGAGCGGGTGAGCGAGTGACTGAGCGAGTGACTGAGCGGGTGACTGAGTGACTGAGTGAATGACTGAGCGGGTGAGCGAGCGGGTGAGCGAGCGGGTGAGCGAGCGTGCGAGCGAGCGGGTGAGCGAGCGGGTGAGCGAGCGTGCGAGCGAGCGGGTGAGCGAGCGGGCGAGCGAGCGGGTGAGCGAGCGGGTGAGCGAGCGGGTGAGCGAGCGGGTGAGCGAGCGGGTGAGTGAGCGGGCGAGCGAGCGGGTGAGCGAGCGGGTGAGCGAGCGGGTGAGTGAATGACTGAGCGGGTGAGCGAGCGTGCGAGCGAGCGGGCGAGCGAGCGGGCGAGCGAGCGGGTGAGCGAGCGGGTGAGCGAGCGGGTGAGTGAGCGGGCGAGCGAGCGGGTGAGCGAGCGGGTGAGCGAGCGGGTGAGTGAATGACTGAGCGGGTGAGCGAGCGGGTGAGTGAATGACTGAGCGGGTGAGCGAGCGTGTGAGCGAGCGTGTGAGCGAGCGGGTGAGTGAGCGGGCGAGCGAGCGGGTGAGCGAGCGGGTGAGCGAGCGGGTGAGCGAGCGGGTGAGTGAATGACTGAGCGGGTGAGCGAGCGTGCGAGCGAGCGGGCGAGCGAGCGGGCGAGCGAGCGGGTGAGCGAGCGGGTGAGCGTGCGAGCGAGCGGGTGAGCGAGCGGGCGAGCGAGCGTGCGAGCGAGCTCCTGACCTCCCCCTCCACGTAGCGGTCCAGGCAGATGGCACAGTCGGACGTGGACCCCGCCGTGCTCGGCGTGTCGGCCCGGCCCGGGGTCGCGACCCCCCCGCCGCCGCCCCCCCCCCCGGGGTCACGACCCCTGACCCCGCGACCCCTCCGAGGTCGCGGCCTGTACTTGAGCGTCTCCATCTTGCGGATGGCCGCCTCAGTGAGGCGAGCCTGGGTGGTCTGGGGGGAGACAAACGGAGGTGGGGGTGAGGGGGTAGTGGGGGGGGTGGTGGTGGAGGTGAGGGTGGTTGGGGGTGGTGGAGGTGAGGGTGGTGGTGAGGGTGGTGGTGGTGGTGGTGTTGGGGGTGGTGATGGTGATGATGCCACTGCTACTGCTGATGACACTGCTGCTGATGACACTGCTACTGCTGATGCCACTGCTGCTGATGCTGCTGATGACACTGCTGCTGCTGCTGATGCCGCTGCTACTGTAGACACTGCTGCTGCTGATGACACTGCTGCTGCTGATGACACTGCTGCTGC
Organism: Petromyzon marinus; assembly: GCF_048934315.1. Classification (NCBI taxonomy): domain Eukaryota; kingdom Metazoa; phylum Chordata; class Hyperoartia; order Petromyzontiformes; family Petromyzontidae; genus Petromyzon; species Petromyzon marinus. The sequence continues at coordinate 891,462 of NW_027422638.1, forward strand.
TGCTACTGCTACTGTAGACACTGCTGCTGCTGATGACACTGCTGCTGCTGCTGCTGATGCCACTGCTACTGTAGACACTGCTGCTGCTGATGACACTGCTGCTGCTGATGCCACTGCTGATGACACTGCTGCTGCTGATGACACTGCTGCTGCTGATGACACTGCTGCTGCTGATGACACTGCTGCTGCTGCTACTGCTACTGTAGACACTGCTGCTGCTGATGACACTGCTGCTGCTGATGCCACTGCTACTGTAGACACTGCTGCTGCTGATGACACTGCTGCTGCTGATGACACTGCTGCTGCTGCTGATGCCACTGCTGATGACACTGCTGCTGCTGATGACACTGCTGCTGCTGATGCCACTGCTACTGTAGACACTGCTGCTGCTGATGACACTGCTGCTGCTGCTGATGCCACTGCTGCTGATGACACTGCTGCTGCTGATGACACTGCTGCTGCTGATGACACTGCTGCTGCTGCTACTGCTACTGTAGACACTGCTGCTGCTGATGCCACTGCTGCTGATGCCACTGCTGCTGCTGATGCCACTGCTGCTGCTGATGACACTGCTGCTACTGTAGACACTGCTGCTGATGACACTGCTGCTACTGTAGACACTGCTGCTGATGACACTGCTGCTACTGTAGACACTGCTGCTGATGACACTGCTGCTACTGTAGACACTGCTGCTGATGACACTGCTGCTACTGTAGACACTGCTGCTGATGACACTGCTGCTACTGTAGACACTGCTGCTGATGACACTGCTGCTACTGTAGACACTGCTGCTGATGACACTGCTGCTACTGTAGACACTGCTGCTACTGTAGACACTGCTACTGTAGACACTGCTGCTGATGACACTGCTGCTACTGTAGACACTGCTACTGTAGACACTGCTGCTGCTGATGACACTGCTGCTGCTGATGACACTGCTGCTGCTGATGACACTGCTGCTGCTGATGACACTGCTACTGTAGACACTGCTGCTGCTGATGACACTGCTGCTGCTGCTGATGCCACTGCTGATGCCACTGCTGATGCCACTGCTACTGTAGACACTGCTGCTGCTGATGACACTGCTGCTGCTGCTGCTGCTCCTCACCCGGCTGCGCCGCTGAGCCAGCTTCACTTTGACGAGCAGCAGGAGGCAGACGAGGGCCACGACGAGGAAGAGCGACACAAAGATGGCCACGTCCACGTAGTCCGTGCCCCCAGCCTGCACTCACACACACACAGTGTCACTCAGTCTCACTACACTACTACAATACACACACACACAGTGTCACTCAGTCTCACTCAGTCTCACTACACTACTACACTACACACACAGTGTCACACAGTCTCACTACACTACTACAATACACACACACACAGTGTCACTCAGTCTCACTACACTACTACAATACACACACACACAGTGTCACTCAGTCTCACTACACTGCTAGACTACACACACACACTCACAGTCTCACAGTCTCACTCAGTCTCACTACACTACTACAATACACACACACACACACAGTGTCACTCAGTCTCACTACACTACTACAATACACACACACAGTCTCACTCTACTGCTAGACTACACAAACACAGTCTCACTACACACACAGTCGACGAGGAAGAGCGACACAAAGATGGCCACGTCCACGTAGTCCGTGCCCCCAGCCTGCACTCACACACACACAGTGTCACACAGTCTCACTACACTACTACAATACACACACACACACAGTCTCATTACACTACTACACTACACACACACAGTCTCACTACACTACTACACTACACACACACAGTCTCACTCAGTCTCACTACACTGCTAGACTACACACACACTCACAGTCTCACAGTCTCACTCAGTCTCACTACACACACACACAGTCTCACTACACTACACACACAGTCTCACTACACACACAGTCTCACTACACTCACAGTCTCACTACACACACAGTCTCACTACACACACAGTCTCACTACACACACAGTCGACGAGGAAGAGCGACACAAAGATGGCCACGTCCACGTAGTCCGTGCCCCCAGCCTGCACACACACACACACAGTGTCACTCAGTCTCACTCAGTCTCACTACACTACTACACTACACACACAGTGTCACACAGTCTCACTACACTACTACAATACACACACACACACACAGTCTCATTACACTACTACACTACACACACACAGTCTCACTACACTACTACACTACACACACACACAGTCTCACTACACTACTACAATACACACACACACACACAGTCTCATTACACTACTACACTACACACACACAGTCTCACTACACTACTACACTACACACACACACAGTCTCACTACACTACTACAATACACACACACAGTGTCACTCAGTCTCACTACACTGCTAGACTACACACACACACACACAGTCTCACAGTCTCACTCAGTCTCACTACACTACTACAATACACACACACACACAGTGTCACTCAGTCTCACTACACTACTACAATACACACACACAGTCTCACTCTACTGCTAGACTACACACACACAGTCTCACTACACACACAGTCGACGAGGAAGAGCGACACAAAGATGGCCACGTCCACGTAGTCCGTGCCCCCAGCCTGCACACACACACACACAGTGTCACACAGTCTCACTACACTACTACAATACACACACACAGTGTCACTCAGTCTCACTACACTACTACAATACACACACACACACAGTGTCACTCAGTCTCACTACACTACTACAATACACACACACACAGTGTCACTCAGTCTCACTACACTACTACAATACACACTCACACACACACAGTGTCACACAGTCTCACTACACTACTACAATACACACTCACACACACACAGTGTCACACAGTCTCACTACACTACTACAATACACACACACACACAGTGTCACTCAGTCTCACTACACTACTACAATACACACTCACACACAGTCTCACAGTGTCACTCAGTCTCACTACACTACTACAATACACACACACAGTGTCACACAGTCTCACTACACTGCTAGACTACACACACACTCACAGTCTCACAGTCTCACTCAGTCTCACTACACTACTACAATACACACACACAGTGTCACTCAGTCTCACTACACTACTACAATACACACACACACACAGTGTCACTCAGTCTCACTACACTACTACAATACACACACAGTCTCACAGTCTCACTACACTACTACACTACACACACACAGTCTCACAGTCTCACTCTACTGCTAGACTACACACACACAGTCTCGCTCTACTGCTAGACTACACACACACAGTCTCACTACACACACAGTCGACGAGGAAGAGCGACACAAAGATGGCCACGTCCACGTAGTCCGTGCCACCAGCCTGCACTCACACACACACAGTGTCACTCAGTCTCACTACACTACTACAATACACACACACACAGTGTCACTCAGTCTCACTACACTACTACAATACACACACACAGTGTCACTCAGTCTCACTACACTACTACAATACACACACACACAGTGTCACTCAGACTCACTACACTACTACAATACACACACACACAGTGTCATTCAGTCTCACTACACTACTACAATACACACACACACACACAGTGTCACTCAGTCTCACTCAGTCTCACTACACTACTACACTACACACAGTGTCACTCAGTCTCACTACACTACTACAATACACACACACAGTGTCACTCAGTCTCACTACACTACTACAATACACACACACACACAGTGTCACTCAGTCTCACTACACTACTACAATACACACACACAGTGTCACTCAGTCTCACTACACTACTACAATACACACACACACAGTGTCACTCAGTCTCACTACACTACTACAATACACACACACAGTGTCACTCAGTCTCACTACACTACTACAATACACACACACACAGTCTCACTCAGTCTCACTACACTACTACAATACACACACACACACTCACAGTCTCATTACACTACTACAATACACACACACACAGTCTCACAGTCTCACTCTACTGCTAGACTACACACACACTCACAGTCTCACAGTCTCACTCAGTCTCACTACACACTCACACAGTCTCACTCAGTCTCACTACACTACTACAATACACACACACGCTCACAGTCTCACTCTACTGCTAGACTACACACACTCACAGTCTCACAGTCTCACTCAGTCTCACTACACACTCACACAGTTTCACTCAGTCTCACTACAAACTCACACAGTCTCACTCAGTCTCACTACACTACTACAATACACACACACACTCACAGTCTAACTCTACTGCTAGACTACACACACACTCACAGTCTCACTACACTACTACACTACACAAAGTCTCACTACACTACTACACACACACAGTCTCACTACACTACTACACTACACACACTCACACAGTCTCACTACACTACTACACACACACAGTCTCACTACACTACTACACACACACACACAGTCTCACTACACTACTACACTCACACAGTCTCACTACACTACTACACTACACACACTCACACAGTCTCACTACACTACTACACACACACAGTCTCACTACACTACTACACACACTCACACAGTCTCACTACACTACTACACTACACACAGTCTCACTACACTACTACACTACACACAGTCTCACTACACTACTACACTACACATACACACAGTCTCACTACACTACTACACTACACACAGTCTCACTACACTACTACACTACACATACACTCACAGTCTCACTACACTACTACACACTCACAGTCTCACTACACTACACATATACACACACAGTCTCACTACACTACAACACTACACACACAGTCTCACTACACACACAGTCTCAGTCTCACTACACTACACACACAGTCTCACTACACTACACACACAGTCTCACTACACTACACACACAGTCTCACTACACTACACACACAGTCTCACTACACTACACACACAGTCTCACTACACTACACACACAGTCTCACTCCACTGCTGGGCTAGACTACACACACAGTCTCACTACACTACTACACTACACACAGTCTCACTACACTACTACACTACACACACACACTCAGTCTCACTACACTACTACACTACACACAGTCTCACTACACTACTACACTACACACAGTCTCACTAAACACACACAGTCTCACTCTACTGCAACACTACACACAGTCTCACTACACACACACACACACAGTCTCACTACACTGCTACACTACACACACACAGTCTCACTCCACTGCTACACTACACACACACACAGTCTCACTCCACTGCTACACTACACTACACACAGTCTCACTCCACTGCTACACTACACACACAGTCTCACTCCACTGCTACACTACACACACAGTCTCACTCCACTGCTACACTACACACTACACACAGTCTCACTACACTACACACAGTCGCACTACACTGCTATACTACACACACACAGTCTCACTCTACTGCTACACTACACACAGTCTCACTACACTACACACACAGTCTCACTCCACTGCTACACTACACACTACACACAGTCTCACTACACTACACACAGTCGCACTACACTGCTATACTACACACACACAGTCTCACTCTACTGCTACACTACACACAGTCTCACTACACTACACACACAGTCTCACTCCACTGCTACACTACACACACAGTCTCACTCCACTGCTACACTATACACTACACACAGTCTCACTACACTACACACAGTCGCACTACACTGCTATACTACACACACACAGTCTCACTCTACTGCTACACTACACACAGTCTCACTACACTACACACACAGTCTCACTCCACTGCTACACTACACACACAGTCTCACTCCACTGCTACACACACACAGTCTCACTCCACTGCTACACTACACACACACACAGTCTCACTACACTGCTACACTACACACACACACAGTCTCACTACACTGCTACACTACACACACAGTCTCACTCCACTGCTACACACACACAGTCTTACTCCACTGCTAGACTACACACAGTCTCACTACACTGCTACACTACACACACAGTCTCACTCCACTGCTACACTACACACACACACAGTCTCACTCCACTGCTACACTACACACACACACAGTCTCACTACACTGCTACACTACACACACAGTCTCACTCCACTGCTACACACACACAGTCTTACTACACTGCTAGACTACACACAGTCTCACTCCACTGCTACACTACACACACACACAGTCTCACTACACTGCTACACTACACACAGTCTCACTCCACTGCTACACTACACACTACACACAGTCTCACTCCACTGCTACACTACACACACAGTCTCACTCCACTGCTACACTACACACACAGTCTCACTCCACTGCTACACTATACACTACACACAGTCTCACTACACTACACACAGTCGCACTACACTGCTATACTACACACACACAGTCTCACTCTACTGCTACACTACACACAGTCTCACTACACAACACACAGTCTCACTACACTGCTACACTACACACACAGTCTCACTCCACTGCTACACTACACACACACACAGTCTCACTCCACTGCTACACTACACTACACACACAGTCTCACTCCACTGCTACACTACACTACACACAGTCTCACTCCACTGCTACACTACACTACACACACAGTCTCACTCTACTGCTACACTACACACAGTCTCACTACACACACACACAGTCTCACTACACTGCTACACTACACACACACAGTCTCACTCTACTGCTACACTACACACAGTCTCACTACACACACACACACACAGTCTCACTCCACTGCTACACTACACTACACACAGTCTCACTCCACTGCTACACTACACACACACACAGTCTCACTCCACTGCTACACTACACTACACACAGTCTCACTCCACTGCTACACGACACACTACACACAGTCTCACTCCACTGCTACACTACACACACAGTCTCACTCCACTGCTACACTACACACTACACACAGTCTCACTACACTACACACAGTCGCACTACACTGCTATACTACACACACACAGTCTCACTCTACTGCTACACTACACACAGTCTCACTACACTACACACACAGTCTCACTACACTGCTACACTACACACACAGTCTCACTACACTGCTACACTACACACACAGTATTACTCCACTGCTAGACTACACACTACACACAGTCTCACTACACTGCTACACTACACACACAGTATTACTCCACTGCTAGACTACACACTACACACAGTCTCACTACACTGCTATACTACACACACACAGTCTCACTCTACTGCTACACTACACACAGTCTCACTACACTACACACACAGTCTCACTACACTGCTACACTACACACACACACACAGTCTCACTCCACTGCTACACTACACACACACACAGTCTCACTCTACTGCTACACTACACACAGTCTCACTACACACACACACAGTCTCACTCCACTGCTACACTACACACACACACAGTCTCACTCCACTGCTACACTACACACACACAGTCTCACTCCACTGCTGGGCTAGACTACACACACGCACAGAGGCAGTCTCTAAACTACAACAATTTCTAGTTATTTGTAGCAGGTAAGGCCGAAACCACCGAGTTTGCCATCAGAAGCGACCCTGCCCGACACAGAATTGCAGCAGCTTAACCGAGTGGCCGATGTGATCCCGCCATCACCATCATCATAGTCAATCATCATCGTCAGGGTCCGGGATCGAACCTACGACCCTCCTGTGTACCAGGCGAGGTAGTCAACATCACTATGGATAGAGACGCAGACTCCAAATATACAGCGGCAGGCATAGGTCAGGGTCTGGGATTGAACCCTAGACCTCCTGTGTACCAGGCGAGGTAGTCAACATCTCTACGGAGAGATGCATACTCCAAATATACAGCAGCAGGCATAGGTCAGGGTCTGGGATTGAACCCTAGACCTCCTGTGTAGCAGGCGAGGTAGTCAGCTATCGTCAGGGTGCGGGATCGAACCCACGACCTCCTGTATACCAGGCGAGGTAGTCAACATCTCTACGGAGAGATGCATACTCCAAATATACAGCAGCAGGCATAGGTCAGGGTCTGGGATTGAACCCTAGACCTCCTGTGTAGCAGGCGAGGTAGTCAGCTATCGTCAGGGTGCGGGATCGAACCCACAACCTCCTGTATACCAGGCGAGGTAGTCAACATCTCTACGGAGAGAGAGGGAGAGACACAGACTCCAAATATACAGCAGCAGGCATAGGTCAGGGTCCGGGATCGAACCCACGACCTCATGTATACCAGGCGAGGTAGTCAACATCTCACCACGTGTGTGTACGTACGTGTTTGTGTGCACGTGCGTGTGTACGTGCGTGCTTGTGTACATGCGTACGTGTGTGTACGTGCGTGTGTGTGTACGTGTGTCGCTAACAGCACTTGCCCCTACAGTCTGTCAAGGCTATACGGGGGATCTTTGTCTTTGTCTTTGTACGTGTGTCGTGGTTGAAAGATCTGGGCAAGGTCCCATCGGTGAGCTCCTCCGGCGGGCAAGGCTGCGATGGCTGGGTCATGTAGCCCGCATGCCCAGCCACCGCATGCCGAAACAGCTTTTGTTCGGCCGGATCGAGGGAGCTAAACGGGCTCGGCACGGGCTAGAGAAGAGATGGAGTGATGTGGTACAGGAGGACGTGGAGCTGAGTGGACTTGCCGATGACTGGTACCAGCGGTGTCAAGATCGGCCTCTGTGGAGGAGGCTCGTGAAGGACGATACTGGGCAGTTGGAGGTAGTCGCCCTCCAACAACAACGGAGGGCGGAGGAGCGACGCTCACAACAGCGAGCGGAGCGCCGGGTGGCTAAAGCACAGCAGGTTGGCACAGTATGGGGCACAGGTGGTGCATCAGCCAGTCATCTCAGTCAGTCGACCCGTGGCACCTGCTGGGTCTGCCCCGTGACCTCCTGCCAGCGGGCGTTCGACACTTCACGTGGCCTCAGGGTGCACCTAGCCTGGCACAAGCGTCGTGGTGACGTCACCGCCACTTAGTGGCGAATGGCGGTTGTTGTTGTTGTTGTACGTGTGTGTGCGTGCGTGCGTACGTGCGTGTACGTGCGTGCGTGTGTGCGTGCGTGTGTGTGCGTGTGTGTGTGTGCGTGTGCATGTGTACGTGCGTGTACGTGTGTGTGTGTACGTGTGTGTGTGTGCGTTACCGGCGGTGTGCGTGGCACGATGCGTGTACGTGTGTACGTGTGTGTGTTTGTACGTGTGTGTGTACGTGTGTGTGTGTGTTTGTACGTGTGTGTGTGTGTTTGTACGTGTGTGTGTACGTGTGTGTGTGTGTTTGTACGTGTGTGTGTACGTGTGTGTGTGCGTGTGTGTGTGTACGTGTGTGTGTGCATGTACGTGTGTGTGTGTACGTACGTGTGTGCGTACGTGCGTGCGTGTGTGTGTGTGTGTACGTGTGTGTGTGTACGTACGTGTGTGTGTGTGTGTGTGCGTGTGCGTGTGTACGTACGTGTGTGTGTACGTGTGTGTGTGTGCGTGTGTGTGTACGTGTGTGTGTACGTGTGTGCGTGTGTGTACGTGTGTGTGCGTGTACATGTGTGTGTGCGTGTGTACGTGTGTGTGGGTGTGTACGTGTGTGTGTGTGCGTGTGTGTGTGTGCGTGTGTGTGTGTGTACGTGTGTGCACGTGTGTGTGTGTACGTGTGCGTGTGTGCGTGTGTGTGTGTACGTGCGTGTGTGTGCGTGTACGTGTGTGTGTGCGTGTGTACGTGTGTGTGGGTGTGTACGTGTGTGTGCGTTACCGGCGGTGTGCGTGTGTGTTACCGGCGGTGTGCGTGTGTGTGTACGTGTGTGTGTGTGTGCGTATGTACGTGTGTGTGTGCGTGTGTGTGTGTACGTGTGTGTACGTGTGTACGTGCGTGCGTGTGCGTTACCGGCGGTGTGCATGGCACGATGCGTGCGCGTGCGTGTGTGTGTACGTGTGTGTGTGTACGTGTGTGTACGTACGTGTGTGTGTACGTGTGTGTGTGTGTACGTGCGTGTGTGTGTACGTACGTGTGTGTACGTGTGTGTGCGTGTACGTGTGTGTGTGTGCGTGTGTGTGTGTGTACGTGTGTGTGTACGTACGTGTGTGTGTACGTGTGTGTGTGTACGTACGTGTGTGTGTACGTACGTGTGTGTGTACGTGTGTGCACGTGTGTGTGTGTACGTACGTGTGTGCGTACGTGTGTGTGTGTACGTGTGTGTGCGTGAGTGTTACCGGCGGTGTGCGTGGCACGATGCGTGCGCGTGCGTGTGTGTGTGTGTACGTGTGTGTGTGTGCATGTGTACGTGTACGTGTGTGTGCGTGCGTGTACGTGTGTGTGCGTTACCGGCGGTGTGCGTGTGTGTGTGCGTACGTGTGCGTGTGTGTACGTGTACATGTACGTGTGTGTACGTGCGTGTGTGTGTGTGCGTGTGTGTGTACGTGTGTGTGTGTACGTGTGTGTGTACGTGTGTGTGTGTACGTGTGTACGTGTGTGTGTACGCGTGTGTGTGTACGTGTGTGTGTGTGCGTGTGTGTGTACGTGTGTGCGTGTGTGTACGTGTGTGTGTGTGCGTGTGTGTACGTGTGTGTGTACGTACGTGTGTGTGTACGTGTGTGTTTGTGTACGTGTGTGTGCGTGAGTGTTACCGGCGGTGTGCGTGGCACGATGCGTGCGCGTGCGTGTGTGTGTGTGTACGTGTGTGTGGGTGTGTACGTGTGTGTGTGCGTGTGTGTGTGTGTGTGCGTGTGTACGTGTGTGTGCGTGTGTACGTGTGTGTGGGTGTGTACGTGTGTGTGGGTGTGTACGTGTGTGTGTGTTACCGGCGGTGTGCGTGTGTGTGTACGTGTGTGTGTGTGCGTATGTACGTGTGTGTGTGTGTACGTGTGTGTGTGTACGTGTGTGTGTGTGTGTACGTTACCGGCGGTGTGCGTGGCACGATGCGTGCCCGTGCGCGTCTCTCCGTCTGCACCACGCGCATCACCTTCACCGCCTCGCCGCCACGCACGCAAACCACAGGGCGCGGAAGAGGCTCCACTCCCTCCTCGTTCAGCTACACACGGCAGGGGTACACGGAGGGGGTACACGTAGGGGGTACAGAGAAGGGGGTACACAGAGAAGGGGGTACACAGAGGGGGTACAAGGTCACTCAATGACTCAATCACTCACTCACTCAGTCACTCACTCAATCACTCACCCAACCAATCACTCTCCCACCCACTCACTCAGCCACACAATCACTCACCCAACCAATCAGTCACTCAATCACTCACTCAGTCACTTACGCACCCACTCACTCAGCCACACAATCATTCACCCACCCACTCACTCGGCCACACAATCATTCACCCACTCACTCAGTCACTCATTCACTCAGTCACTCACTCACTCACCCACTCAGTCACTCACTCACTCAATCACCCAACCAATCAGTCACTCAATCACTCACTCAGTCACTTACGCACCCACTCACTCAGCCACACAATCATTCACCCACCCACTCACTCAGCCACACAATCATTCACCCACTCACTCAGTCACTCATTCACTCAGTCACTCACTCAGTCACTCACCCACTCAGTCACTTACCCAACCAATCAGTCACTCAATGACTCACTCAGTCACTCACTCAGCCACTCAATCATTCACCCACCCACTCAGCCACACAATCATTCACCCACCCACTCAATCAGTCACTCAATTACCCAACCAATCACTCTCCCACCCACTCACTCAGCCACACAATCACTCACCCACCCACACACTCACTCACTCAACCAATCAGTCACTCAATCACTCACTCAGTCACTTACGCACCCACTCACTCAGCCACACAATCATTCACCCACCCACTCACTCAGCCACACAATCATTCACGCACCCACTCACTCAGTCACTCATTCACTCAGTCACTCACTCAGTCACTCACCCACTCAGTCACTCACCCAACCAATCAGTCACTCAATCACTCACTCAGCCACTCAATCATTCACCCACCCACTCACTCAGCCACACAATCATTCACCCACCCACTCAATCAGTCACTCACTCACCCAACCAATCACTCTCCCACCCACTCAGCCACACAATCACTCACCCACCCACACAGTCACTCACTCACTCAATCACCCAACCAATCAGTCACTCAATCACTCACTCAGTCACTTACGCACCCACTCACTCAGCCACACAATCATTCACCCACCCACTCACTCGGCCACACAATCATTCACCCACTCACTCAGTCACTCATTCACTCAGTCACTCACTCACTCACTCACCCACTCAGTCACTCACTCATCCAACCAATCAGTCACTCAATCACTCACTCAGTCACTCACTCAGCCACTCAATCATTCACCCACCCACTCACTCAGCCACACAATCATTCACCCACCCACTCAATCAGTCACTCACTCACCCAACCAATCACTCTCCCACCCACTCACTCAGCCACACAATCACTCACCCACCCACACATTCACTCACTCACTCAACCAATCAGTCACTCAATCACTCACTCAGCCACTCAATCATTCACCCACCCACTCACTCAGCCACACAATCATTCACCCACCCACTCACTCAGTCACTCATTCACTTAGTCACTCACTCAGTCACTCACCCACTCAGTCACTCATCCAACCAATCAGTCACTCAATGACTCACTCAATCACTCACTCAGCCACTCAATCATTCACCCACCCACTCACTCAGCCACACAATCATTCACCCACCCACTCAATCAGTCACTCACTCACCCAACCAGTCACTCTCCCACCCACTCACTCAGCCACACAATCACTCACCCACCCACACAGTCACTCACTCACTCACCCAACCAATCAGTCACTCAATCACTCACTCAGTCACTTACGCACCCACTCACTCAGCCACACAATCATTCACCCACCCACTCACTCAGCCACACAATCATTCACCCACCCACTCACTCAGTCACTCATTCACTCAGTCACTCACTCACGGACTCACTCACCCACTCAGTCACTCACCCAACCAATCAGTCACTCAATCACTCACTCAGCCACTCAATCATTCACCCACCCACTCACTCAGCCACACAATCATTCACCCACCCACTCAATCAGTCACTCACTCACCCAACCAATCACTCTCCCACCCACTCACTCAGCCACACAATCACTCACCCACCCACACACTCACTCACTCAACCAATCAGTTACTCAATCACTCACTCAGTCACTTACGCACCCACTCACTCAGCCACACAATCATTCACCCACCCACTCACTCAGCCACACAATCATTCACGCACCCACTCACTCAGTCACTCTTTCACTTAGTCACTCACTCACTCACCCACTCAGTCACTCACTCATCCAACCAATCAGTCACTCAATAACTCACTCAGTCACTCACCCATCCACTCAGTCACTCACTCACTCACCCATCCACTCACTCAGCCACTCAATCATTCTCACCCACCCACTCAGTCACTCAATCACCCACCCACCAACTCACTCAGTCACTCACCCACCCACTCAGTCACTCATTCACTCACCCACCCACCTACCCACTCACTCAATCACTCACTCATCCACTCACTCAGCCACTCAATCACTCTCACCAACCCACTCAGTCACTCAATCATTCACCCACCCACTTATTCACTCACCCACCTACTCAGTGACTCATTCACTCACTCAGTCACTCACTCACCATTCATTTACTCACTCACTCAACCACTCACTCACTCAACCACTCACTCACTCAGCCACTCAACCACTCACTCACTCAGCCACTCACTCACCCACTCACTCACTCAGCCACTCAACCACTCACTCACTCACTCAACCACTCACTCACTCAACCACTCACTCACTCAGCCACTCAACCACTCACTCACCCACTCACTCACTCAGCCACTCAACCACTCACTCACTCAGCCACTCAACCACTCACTCACTCAGCCACTCAACCACCCACTCACTCAGCCACTCAATCACTCACCCACTCACCCACCCACCGACTCACTCACTCACTCAGCCACTCACTCACTCAGCCACTCAACCACTCACTCAGCCACTCAATCACTCACTCAGCCACTCAAACACTCACTCACTCAACCACCCACTCACTCACCCACTCAACCACTCACTCAGCCACTCAATCAACCACTCACTCAGCCACTCAACCACCCACTCACTCAGCCACTCAATCCTCACCACTCAGCCACTCACTCAGCCACTCAATCAACCACTCACTCAGCCACTCAACCACCCACTCACTCAGCCACTCAATCAATCACGCACTCAGCCACTCAACCACTCAATCAATCACTCACTCAGCCACTCAATCAATCACTCACTCACCCACTCACTCACTCACCCACTCACTCACTCACCCACTCACTCACTCACTCACCCACCCACCCACTCGCCCACCCACTCACCCACTCACTCACTCACCCACCCACTCACTCACTCACTCACCCACTCACTCACTCACCCACTCACTCACTCACTCACCCACTCACTCACTCACCCACTCATTCACCCACCCAACCACCCAGTCAGCGGGTGAATGGGTCGACAAATTGATGGGTCAACAGGTCAGTGGGTGAATGGGTCAACCGGTCGATGGGTTAAGGGGTCAACAGGTCGATGGGTCAGCAGGTGAATGGGTCGACAGGTCAATGGGTGAACGGGTTAAAGGGTCAAGGGGTCAAGAGGTCACCTGCTCGGCGGCCGCGGCGTTGTCGGTGACGTCAAAGATGACCGCCGTGGCGCCCCTCTCCATCGCCCTCTTGGCCTGGGGGGGGGGGGGGTCACGAGGAGGGGGTGAGGTCACCCACTCACACACCCACTCACTCACTCACCCACTCACCCACTCACCCACTCACTCACTCACCCACCCACCAACCCACCCACTCACCCACTCACTCACTCACCCACTCACTCACTCACCCACTCACTCACTCACCCACCCACCAACCCACCCACTCACCCACTCACTCACTCACCCACTCACTCACTCACCCACTCACTCACTCACTCACCCACTCACTCACTCACTCACCCACTCACTCACTCACCCACTCACTCACTCACCCACTCACTCACTCACCCACCCACCCACCCACTCACCCACCCACCCACTCACCCACTCACTCACTCACCCACTCACTCACTCACTCACCCACCCACCCACTCACCCACCCACCCACTCACTTACCCACTCACTCAGCCACTCACCCAGCCACTCACTCAGCCACTCACTCAGCCACTCACTCAGCCACTCACCCACTCACTCACCTACTCACTCACTCACTCAGCCACTCACCCACTCACTCACACACTCAGTCAGCCACTCACCCACTCAGCCACTCACTCACTCATTCACCCACTCACTCACCCACTCATCCACTCACTCACCCACTCACTCACCCACTCACCCAGCCACTCACCCAGCCACTCACCCACCCACTCACCCACCCACTCACTCACTCACCCACCCACCCACTCACCCACCCACCCACTCACCCACCCACTAACCCACCCACTCACTCACCCACTCACTCATGCACCCACCCACTCAACCACTAACCAACTCACTCACTCACCAACTCAATCACCCACTCACTCACCCACAAATTAGTTACCCTGGTTGCCAGTGGGGATACAAAGGCGGCCGGACTTGGTGCTGGCCACCCAACCCTTGTGTGTGCCACAGTGCCGGTAACCTTCATAGACGCTGCTGCTGCTACTCGCTACTAACAGCACTTGCCCCTACAGCCCTGTTAGAGGCTACACAGGGGAGCTTTGTCTGTGTATAGGTGCTGCTGCTACTCGCTACTAACAGCACTTGCCCCTACAGTCTGTTAAGAGGCTACATGGGGGAGCTTTGTCTGTGTGTGTGTAGGTGCTGCTACTCGCTACTAACAGCACGTGCCCCTGCAGCCCTGCTAGAGGCTACACGGGGGACCTTTGTCTGTCTCTGTGTGTAGGTGCTGCTACTCGCTTCTAACAGCACTTGCCCCTACAGTCTGTTAGAGGCTACACGGGGGAGCTTTGTCTGTGTGTAGGTTCTGCTCGCTACTGACAGCACTTGCCCCTACAGCCTGTTAGAGGCTACCTGGGGGAGCTTTGTCTGTGTGTGGGTGCTGCTCGCTACTAACAGCACTTGCCCCTACAGCCCTGCTAGAGGCTACCTGGGGGACCTTTGTCTGTGTGTGTAGGTGCTGCTACTCGCTACTAACAGCACTTGCCCTATAGCCTGCTAGAGGCTACCTGGGGAAGCTTTGTCTGTGTGTAGGTGCTGCTCGCTACTAACAGCACTTGCCCCTACAGCCTGCTAGAGGCTACCTGGGGGACCTGTGTCTGTGTGTGTAGGTGCTGCTACTCGCTACTAACAGCACTTGCCCCTACAGTCTGTAGGAGGCTACACAGGGGAGCTTTGTCTGTGTATGGGTGCTGCTCGCTACTGACAGCACTTGCCCCTACAGCCTGTTAGAGGCTACCTGGGGGAGCTTTGTCTGTGTGTGTAGGTGCTGCTCGCTACTGACAGCACTTGCCCCTACAGCCTGCTAGAGGCTACCTGGGGGAGCTTTGTCTATGTCTGTGTGTAGGTGCTACTCGCTACTAACAGCACTTGCCCCTACAGCCTGCTAGAGGCTACCTGGGGGAGCTTTGTCTGTGTGTGTAGGTGCTGCTCGCTACTGACAGCACTTGCCCCTACAGCCTGCTAGAGGCTACCTGGGGGAGCTTTGTCTATGTCTGTGTGTAGGTGCTACTCGCTACTAACAGCACTTGCCCCTACAGCCTGCTAGAGGCTACCTGGGGGAGCTTTGTCTATGTCTGTGTGTAGGTGCTGCTCGCTACTAACAGCACTTGCCCCTACAGTCTGTTAGAGGCTACCTGGGGGACCTGTGTCTGTATGTGTAGGTGCTGCTCGCTACTGACAGCACTTGCCCCTATAGCCTACTAGAGGCTACCTGGGGGAGCTTTGTCTGTGTGTATAGGTGCTGCTCGCTACTAACAGCACTTGCCCCTACGGTATGTTAGAAGCTACCTGGGGGAGCTTTGTCTGTGTGTGTAGGTGCTGCTCGCTACTGACAGCACTTGCCCCTACAGCCTGCTAGAGGCTACCTGGGGGACCTGTGTCTGTGTGTGTAGGTGCTGCTCGCTACTAACAGCACTTGCCCCTACAGTCTGTGCCAACTTGCTGATAACAAGTAGCAAGTTGGCACAGCAGGGGGCACGGGTGGTGGTGGTGCATCGGCCACTCGTCTCAGTCAGGCGACACGTGGCACCTGCAGGGACTGTCACGTGACCTCCTGCACCTAGCCTGGCACAGCAGTCAACCTATGGCATATGTGTGTGTCTGTGTGTGTGTGAGTCTCTGTGTGTGTGTGTGAGCCTGTGTGTGTGTGTGTCTCTGTGTGTGTGTGTGAGTCTGTGTGTGTCTGAGTCTGTGTGTGTCTGAGTCTGTGTGTGTCTGAGTCTGTGTGTGTCTGAGTCTGTGTGTGTGAGTCTGTGTGTGTGAGTCACTGTGTGTGAGTCACTGTGTGTGTGAGTCTGTGTGAGTGAGTCTGTGTGTGTGAGTCTGTGTGTGTGTGAGTGTGTGTGAGTCTGTGTGTGTGTGAGTCTGTGTGTGTGAGTCTGTGTGTGAGTCTGTGTGAGTGTGAGTCTGTGTGTGTGTCTGTGTGCGTGTCTGTGTGTTCGTGTCTGTGTGTCTGTGTGTGTGTGTGAGTCTATGTGTGTGAGTCTGTGTGAGTCTGTGTGTGTGTGAGTCTGTGTGAGTCTGTGTGTGTGTGAGTCTGTGTGTGTGAGTCTGTGTGTGTGTCTGAGTTTGTGTGTGTGTGAGTCTGTGTGTGTGAGTCTGTGTGTGTGAGTTTGTGTGTGTGAGTCTGTGTGTGTGAGTCTGTGTGTGTGAGTCTGTGTGTATGTGAGTCTGTGTGTGTGTGAGTCTGTGTGTGTGAGTCTGTGTGTGTGTGAGTCTGTGTGTGTGTCTGTGTGAGTCTGTGTGTGAGTCTGTGTGTGTCTGTGTGTGTGTGTGTGAGTCTGTGTGTGTGAGTGTGTGTGTGAGTGTGTGTGTCTGTGAGTCTGTGTGTCTGTGTGTGAGTCTGTGTGTGTGAGTCTGTGTGTGTGAGTCTGTGTGTGTGTGTGAGTCTGTGTGTGTGTGTGAGTCTGTGTGTGTGTGAGTCTGTGTGTGTGTGTGTCTGTGTGTGAGTAATTGCGACCGGAAGCAGTCCCCCTGCCTCTCCCTGCCCCCTCGTTCTCACACAAAACACTTCAAAGGGCCCAGCCGACACAGCAGCAGCAGCATCAGCAGACAAACCAGACCAGGCGGTTCTATGAGACTGGGCTACACGGGGGAGGGGGAGGAGGAGGGGGTGGGGGGTGGGGGGGGCGAGGCAGGGGCAGAGTTCATAGACGGGGGGTGGGGTCAGAGTGGTTGGAGGTGCGGTGAGCACGCTGGGCCTTGCCAGGAACCCTGCACTGCTGTGCCAGGCTAGGTGCACGAGGAGGTCACGTGACAGACCCAGCAGGTGCCATGGGTTGCACTGCTGTGCCAGGCTAGGTGCATGAGGAGGAGGTCACGGGACAGACCCTGCAGGTGCCATGGGTTGTACTGCCGTGCCAGGCTAGGTGCACCAGGAGGAGGTCACGTGACAGACCCAGCAGGTGCCATGGGTTGACTGCTGTGCCAGGCTAGGTGCACGAGGAGGTCACGGGACAGACCCTGCAGGTGCCACGGGTTGACTGCTGTGCCAGGCTAGGTGCATGAGGTCACGTGACAGAGCCTGCAGGTGCTATGGGTTGCACTGCTGTGCCAGGCTAGGTGCACGAGGAGGTCACGTGACAGACCCAGCAGGTGCCGTGGGTCGTACTGCTGTGCCAGGCTAGGTGCACGAGGAGGTCACGTGACAGACCCAGCAGGTGCTATGGGTTGTACTGCCGTGCCAGGCTAGGTGCACCAGGAGGAGGTCACGTGACAGACCCAGCAGGTGCCATGGGTTGACTGCTGTGCCAGGCTAGGTGCACGAGGAGGTCACGGGACAGACCCTGCAGGTGCCACGGGTTGACTGCTGTGCCAGGCTAGGTGCATGAGGTCACCGGACAGACCCTGCAGGTGCTATGGGTTGCACTGCTGTGCCAGGCTAGGTGCATGACGAGGAGGTCACGGGACAGACCCTGCAGGTGCTATGGGTCGCGCTGCTGTGCCAGGCTAGGTGCACGAGGAGGTCACGGGACAGAGCCTGCAGGTGCCATGGGTTGTACTGCTGTGCCAGGCTAGGTGCATGAGGAGGTCACGTGACAGACCCAGCAGGTGCCGTGGGTCGTACTGCTGTGCCAGGCTAGGTGCATGACGAGGAGGTCACGTGACAGACCCTGCAGGTTCCGCGGGTCGCGCTGCTGTGCCAGGCTAGGTGCACGGGGAGGAGGTCACGGCAGCACAACCCACTCCACTCTCTCCACGGGTGCACACACAGTGCCGGCCAATCACAGGCGCCGCTCGCTCAGGGCACGTGACCCCGTAGACGCCCCACACACGCCCGAGCCTCTGCCGTGTTTGCCCTTAGTTCAGACACGTCGTCATCACCACCACCATCACCACCACCGCCACCATCACCACCATCACCACCACCACCACCGCCATCACCACCGTCACCGCCACCATCACCACCACCACCATCACCACCACCGCCACCGCCACCACCACCACCACCATCACCACCACCGCCATCGCCATCGCCACCGCCACCGCCATCACCACCGCCACCACCACCGCCATCATCACCACCACCACCATCATCACCACCACCGCCACCATCACCACCACCGCCATCACCACCGCCACCACCACCGCCATCATCACCACCACCGCCATCATCACCACCACCGCCACCACCACCGCCACCACCACCATCACCACCGCCACCATCATGTGTAAATGTACACCAGCCACCCGCTCACTGCTGCTGCTGCTAGTTGTATTGTCACCGGTGTGAGGCTCCCCTAGGTGGGTCGTGTGGCCCTTAGGTCAGACACGCGGCCCAGGCCGTGACGATATCACCGGCGTCCTCACCCTGAAACTCCTGTGTGCCAGGCGAGGTAGTCAACATCTCTGTCTCCCTCTCTCTCTCTCGAGAGAGGGAGAGACGCAGACTCCACATATACAGCAGCAGGCATCATCAGGGTCCGGGATCGAACCCACGACCTCCTGTGTACCAGGCGAGGTAGTCAACATCTCTACGGAGAGAGAGAGACCCAGACTCCACATATACAGCAGCAGGTGTAGGTCAGGGTCTGGGATCGAACCCACGACCTCCTGTGTACCAGGCGAGGTAGTCAACATCTCTACAGAGAGAGAGAGACGCAGACTCCAAATATACAGCAGCAGGCGTAGGTCAGGGTCCGGGATTGAACCCACGACCTCCTGTGTGCCAAGCGAGGTAGTCAACATCTCTACGGAGAGAGAGAGACGCAGACTCCACATATACAGCAGCCTGGCATCGTCAATAGTCCGGGATCGAACCCACGACCTCCTGTGTACCAGGCGAGGTAGTCAACATCTCTACAGAGAGAGAGAGAGACTCAGACTCCAAATAAACATCAGCAGGCGTAGGTCAGGGTCTGGGATTGAACCCACGACCTCCTGTGTACCAGGCGAGGTAGTCAACATCTCTACAGAGAGAGAGAGAGACGCAGACTCCAAATATACAGCAGCAGGCGTCGGTAAGGGTCCGGGATCGAACCCACGACTTCCTGTGTACCAGGCGAGGTAGTCAACATCTCACCACGGGGAGAGAGAGATGCAGACTCCACATATACAGCGGCAGGCGTCGGTAAGGGTCTGGGATCGAACCCACGCACTCCTGCGTACCACCCCCCTGACAATAACGACCACAGACAAAGACAAAGCTCCCCCGTGTAGCCTGTCACAGACTGTTTGGGGCAAGTGCTGTTCGTAGCGAGTAGCAGCAGCAGCGCCTATGAAGCCTGCCGGCACTGTGACACACACAGCAGCAGCAGCACCACCACCACCACGCCCGACCGCCTTTGTCTCCCCGGTGGCGATGTTGGCTAGGCTGTATCAGGTGTTCATTTGAGGCTGAGTCGACCTAAGGGAGGGGCCCCAGGAACGGTTCAGAGAATCGTCGCCGGTGATGCTTGTGGCCGTGGGCGGGAATCGAACTCGGGTCGCCAGGTTCATAGCGCAGCGTAGCGCTAACCGCTACACTACCGCTCCCCGTACACACACTGACACACACACTCACTCACACACTCATACACTGACAACAACAACAACAACAACCGCCATTCGCCACTAAGTGGCGGTGACGTCACCACGACGGTTGTGCCAGGCCATGTGCACCTTGAGGCCACGTGAAGTGTCGAACGCCCGCTGGCAGGAGGTCACGGGGCAGACTCAAGTGCCACGGGTCGACTGACTGAGATGACTGAGATGAGTGGCTGATGCACCACCTGTGCCCCCTACTGTGCCAACCTGCTGTGCTTTAGCCTCCCGGCGCTCCGCTCGTTGTTGTGAGCGTCGCTCCTCCGCCCTCCGTTGTTGCTGGAGGGCGACTGCCTCCAACTGCCCAGTAGCGTCCTTCACGAGCCTCCTCCACAGGGGCCGATCTTGACACCGCTGGTACCGGTCATCAGCAAGTCCACTCAGCTCCACATCACTCCATCTCTTCTCTAGCCCGTGCCGCGCCCATTTAGCCCAATCGATCCAGCCGAACAAAAGCTGTTTTGGCATGCGGTGGCTGGGCATGCGGGCTACATTACCCAGCCAATGCAGCCTTGCCTGCTGGAGGAGATCACCGATGGGACCTTGCCCAGATCTTTTAAAGATTTGTGAGCTCCTCACACAATCCAGCCTGGTTAAACCCAGGATGGATCGTAGGCAGGCTAGCCTAAATGTTTCAAACCGGCGAAGATGTTCCATTAGGGGGGTCCACGTTTTGCAAGCGTAGAGAAGGGAGGGAATGACCGTGGGCAAGAAGACCTGAAGCTTAGTGCGGAACGACAGACCAGGTAGCTTCCACACGTTATGCAACTAATGAAAAGATATTGCCGCTCGACTGATTCGGAGTGAGACCTCTGCTGTTAAACTGGAGCCGGTCATAAGCACACTGCCCAGGTATGGGAAACTCTCCACTCTCTCCACAACTGCCCCATCACCGATTGGGAGTTGTGGGGGTGGAGTGTCCGATGGTACAAAATACCCAGGCAGGTGCTTAGTTTTGGTGGGGCTGATGGTAAGGCCCCATCTCTTAGTGGCACGCTTCAGTCTCAGCAGCAGCATCTCCAACTCCTCCTCTGAATGAGCAGCTATTACCAAATCATCGGCATACATAACGTGGTTGAGCAATAGGGAGCCATCCCTTGACCGCACCCGGGCATCGATCAGCCTCCCATTATATCTGTACCAAATGGAGATTCCCCCAGTACAGCTATTGAAGGCTTCACGAACTACGTGGTCAAAATAAATGTTAAATAATGTGGGAGCCAGAGGACATCCCTGTCGCGCCCCAAGGTGTACAGGGAATGGCTCCGACTCCCGGCCACGTAGTTTTACCCGGGCCCGCTCACCATCATGAAGGTCCTTAATGATCGTGAGCAGAGGGTCAGCGACTCCAAAAGCACGAAGAACAACCCAGAGCCCAGGCCGACTGATGGTATCATAGGCCATGACCAGGTCAATAAAGCAGAGATGTAGGTCTTGTTGGAATTCCCTTCACCTCTGCTGTAGCAGACGGACAGAAAATATGGCATCTGTGCAGGACCGCCCTTTCCTGAAACCGCATTGGGGCTCCGCAAGCCTCTCCTCAGCGTGCCTGGCAAGGCGATGTTGAATAATCCTTGCCAGGACCTTTCCGGGCACACTGAGGAGTGAGATGCCCCTGTAGTTGTTACAGTCTGTGCAGTCCCCCTTCTTAAAGAGGGGGACCACCAGGGCATCCTTCCAATCCCACGGAACCCGTCCAGTGGTCCAGACTGTTGTTATGATGTCACTTAGGGCAGTCTGTGCACAAACGCCACCCTCCCTCAGCATTTCGCTTGGGAGATCATCTCTGCCCAGTGCCTTTCCTGATCTCCGGATCGCCTTCAGCAGCTGGGGTTCGCAACCCCAGCTCCACGCGATGATGAAATTCTCGCTTGCAACTTTCATCAGCTGAGACCAGGCCACTTCAGGTTGGAATGGGGTCCTGGGTGTACACCCACCACCGGAGCGGAAGAATGGCAGGCGCATCTTTACAGATGACAAGTCGATGGTCAGAGGGCAGATCAGCTCCACGGTAGGTCCTGGTGTCAAGGACATGGGCTCGCATCCGCCGGTCCGTCACTATGTAGTCCAGCAGACGTTCTTGCTTGGACCCGGCATGCATCCATGATGTTGTGTGGATGCGCCGATGCCGGAACAGCGTGTTGGTAATTACAAGCCCATGGGCTGCACAAAAATCTAGCAGCCTCCTACCGTTGTTATTGAGCTGATCTGGCCCATGCCCTCCAATCACTCCAGACCAGGTGCCAGCATCATGACCAACTCAGGCATTGAAGTCACCCAACAAGATGACTCTATCCCGAGGGGCCACTTTAGCCAGCACCTGTGACAGGAGGTCACACACTGTGACAACAACAACAACCGCCATTCGCCACTAAGTGGCGGTGACGTCACCACGACGCTTGCATGTGCCAGGCCATGTGCACCTTGAGGCCACGTGAAGTGTCGAACGCCCGCTGGCAGGAGGTCACGGGGCAGACCCAGGTGCCACGGGTCGACTGACTGAGATGACTGAGATGACACACACACTCACACACTCACTCATACACAGGGGCGTATACTCGGTCTGGTGGACTACGTGCAACTGCATTGTCAGAGTGTGTCGCCAACCGATGGCGTCTAGCTCAACAGGCTGACTCTCTAATCATTCTTGAAATTAACATTTGTTGAATGTCACCCCGGCCTGAAATCCTGGCTCCGCCCCCGCTCATACACACACACTCACACTGACACACACACACTCACACATTGACACACTCACTCATACACACACACTGACACACACACACTCACACGGATACAAACACACACTCACACATTGACACACTCACCCACACACTCACTCACCGACTCTCACACTGACACACACACCCACACACTCACACACACACTCACTCACCCTACACTCACCGACTCTCACACTCACTCATACACACACACTCACACTGACACACACACACTCACACTGACACACACACACTCACATTGACACACTCACCCACACACTCACACACTCACCCACACACTCACTCACCCTACACACACCGACTCTCACACTCACTCATACACACACACACTCACACTGATACACTCACCCACACACTCACACACTCACCCACACACTCACTCACCCTACACTCACCGACTATCACACTCATACACTCACACTCATACACGCACACTCACACACTCACCCACACACTCACACACTCACTCACTCACCCTACACTCACTGACTCTCACACTCACTCATACACACACACTCACACTGACACACTCACCCACACACTCACTCACCCTACACTCACTGACTCTCACACTCACTCATACACACACACTCACACTGACACACTCACCCACACACTCACACACTCACCCACACACTCACTCACCCTACACTCACCGACTCTCTCACACTCACTCATACACACACACTCACACTGACACTCACACATTGACACACTCACCCACACACACACTGACTCACCCACACACTCACTCACCCTACACACTCACCGACTCTCACACTCACCGACACGCCCACCCCTCTCTCTGTCCCTCTGCGCCGCACCCACACGAGCTATGTGAACCCTCACTCACTCACTCCCTCGCTCCCTCCCGACAACCCTCCCTGGGAAATCGCTTTGATGATGCCGCTCAGCTCCCCCTGTGCCCCCACCCCCCCGGCTCCCCCCTCACCCCCTCCCCCCCAGCTCCCTCCCCCCAGCTCCCCCCCCCCACCCCGGCTCCCCATTCCCCTTGCTCCCCCCCCCACTATCTGACACCCCACGTGGCTGACCCCACGTGGCTGACCTCACTACCTGACCCCACGTGGCTGACCCCACTATCTGACCCCACGTGGCTGACCCCACTATCTGACCCCACTATCTGACCCCACTACCTGACCCCACGCGGCTGATCTCACGTGGCTGACCCCACTATTTGACCCCACTATATGACCCCACTACCTGACCCCACGTAGCTGACCCCACGTGGCTGACCCCATTATCTGACCCCACGTGGCTGACCCCACTACAGGACCCCACGTGGCTGACCCCACGTGACTGACCCCACTATCTGATCCCACGCGGCTGACCTCACGTGACTGACGCCACTATCTGACCCCACTATCTGACCCCACGTGGCTGACCCCCCGTGGCTGACCCCACTATCTGACCACACTACCTGACTCCACTATCTGACCCCACGTGGCTGACCTCACGTGGCTGACCCCACGTGGCTGACCCCACTATCTGACCCCACATGCCTGACCCCACGTGGCTGACCTCACTATCTGACCCCACGTGGTTGACCCCACGTGGCTGACCCCACGTGGCTGACCCCACTACCTGACCCCACGTGGCTGACCCCACGTGGCTGACCCCACGTGGCTGACCCCAGTGGCTGACCCCCCGTGGCTGACCCCACGTGGCTGACCCCACTACCTGACCCCACTATCTGACCCCACGTGGCTGACCTCACGTGGCTGACCCCACTATCTGACCTCACTATCTGACCCCACGTGGCTGACCCCACTACCTGACCCCACGTGGCTGACCTCACTATCTGACCCCACGTGGCTGACCCCACTATCTGACCCCACTATCTGACCCCACTATCTGACCCCACGTGGCTGACCCCACTACCTGACCCCACTATCTGATTCCACGCGGCTGACCTCACGTGGCTGACGCCACTATCTGACCCCACTATCTGACCCCACGTGGCTGACCCCCCGTGGCTGACCCCACTATCTGACCACACTACCTGACTCCACTATCTGACCCCACGTGGCTGACCTCACGTGGCTGACCCCACGTGGCTGACCCCACTATCTGACCCCACATGCCTGACCCCACGTGGCTGACCTCACTATCTGACCCCACGTGGTTGACCCCACGTGGCTGACCCCACGTGGCTGACCCCACTACCTGACCCCACGTGGCTGACCCCACGTGGCTGACCCCACGTGGCTGACCCCAGTGGCTGACCCCCCGTGGCTGACCCCACGTGGCTGACCCCACTACCTGACCCCACTATCTGACCCCACGTGGCTGACCTCACGTGGCTGACCCCACTATCTGACCTCACTATCTGACCCCACGTGGCTGACCCCACTACCTGACCCCACGTGGCTGACCTCACTATCTGACCCCACGTGGCTGACCCCACTATCTGACCCCACTATCTGACCCCACTATCTGACCCCACGTGGCTGACCCCACTACCTGACCCCACTATCTGACCCCACGTGGCTGACCCCACTACCTGACCCCACGTGGCTGACCCCACGTGGCTGACCCCACTACCTGACCCCACTATCTGACCCCACGTGGTTGACCCCACGTGGCTGACCCCACATGCCTGACCCCACGTGGCTGACCCCACTATCTGACCCCACGTGGTTGACCCCACTACCTGACCCCACGTGGCTGACCCCACGTGGCTGACCCCACGTGGCTGACCCCACGTGGTTGACCCCACGTGGCTGACCCCACGTGGTGAGAGGTAGCGAGTGTGAGCTTGAATGAAGGCAGTGGACACAAAGTGACCGCGGGCGCCAGCGCCTAGTGCACACAAAGCTCCCCCAGGTAGCCTCTAGCAGGCTGTAGGGGCAAGTGCTGTTAGTAGCGAGTAGCAGCACCTACACACACACACAGACAAAGCTCCCCCAGGTAGCCTCTAACAGGGCTGCAGGGGCAAGTGCTGTTAGTAGCGAGTAGCAGCACCTACACACACACAGACAAAGCTCCCCCAGGTAGCCTCTAGCAGGGCTGTAGGGGCAAGTGCTGTCAGTAGCGAGTAGCAGCACCTACACACAGACAAACGTCCCCCAGGTAGCTTCTAACAGGGCTGCACGGGCAAGTGCTGTTAGTAGCGAGTAGCAGCACCTACACACACACACAGACAAAGCTCCCCCAGGTAGCCTCTAGCAGGCTGTAGGGGCAAGTGCTGTTAGTAGCGAGTAGCAGCACCTACACACACAGACAAAGCTCCCCCAGGTAGCCTATAACAGGGCTGCAGGGGCAAGTGCTGTCAGTAGCGAGTAGCAGCACCTACACACAGACAAACGTCCCCCAGGTAGCTTCTAACAGGGCTGCAGGGGCAAGTGCTGTCAGTAGCGAGTAGCAGCACCTACACACAGACAAACGTCCCCCAGGTAGCTTCTAACAGGGCTGCAGGGGCAAGTGCTGTTAGTAGCGAGTAGCAGCACCTACACACACACACACAGACAAAACTCCCCCAGGTAGCCTCTAGCAGGCTGTAGGGGCAAGTGCTGTTAGTAGCGAGTAGCAGCACCTACACACACACAGAGACAAAGCTCCCCCAGGTAGCCTCTAGCAGGCTGTAGGGGCAAGTGCTGTTAGTAGCGAGTAGCAGCACCTACACACACACAGACAAAGCTCCCCCAGGTAGCCTCTAGCAGGCTGTAGGGGCAAGTGCTGTTAGTAGCGAGTAGCAGCACCTACACACACACACAGACAAAGCTCCCCCAGGTAGCCTCTAGCAGGCTGTAGGGGCAAGTGCTGTTAGTAGCGAGTAGCAGCACCTACACACACACACAGACAAAGCTCCCCCAGGTAGCCTCTAGCAGGCTGTAGGGGCAAGTGCTGTTAGTAGCGAGTAGCAGCACCTACACACACACACAGATAAAGCTCCCCCAGGTAGCCTCTAGCAGGCTGTAGGGGCAAGTAGCGTGGCGGGTCAGCAACACCACACACGAACCCCCGAGCCCGGCCGTCTTTGTCTTCCCCAGTGCCACAGACAAACTCACTCAACCACTCACTCACTCAACCAATCACTCACTCACTCAACCACTCACTCATTCAACCACTCACTCACTCAACCAATCACTCACTTAACCACTCACTCACTCAACCACTCACTCACTTACTCAACAACTCACTGACTCACTAAACCACTTACTCAACCACTCACTCACTCACTCAACCGCTCACTCACTCAACCACTCACTCACTCACTCAACCACTCACTCACTCACTCAACCACTCACTCACTCAACCACTCACTCACTCAACCAATCACTCACACAGACAAAGCTCCCCCAGGTAGCCTCTAGCAGACTGAAGGGCCAAGTATCTTGGCAGGTCAGCAACACCACCCACGCACCCCCTAGCATGGCCGCCAGTGGTGGTGCAGTGGTGGTGTAGTGGTGGTGTAGTGTAGTGGTGGTAGTGCAGTGGCGGTAGTGGTAGTGTAGTGGTAGTGGTGTAGTAGTGGCAGTGGTGGTGGTAGTAGTGGTGGTAGTAGTGGTGGTGTAGTGGCGGTGGTATAGTGGTGGTGGTGTAGTAGTGGTAGTGGTGGTGGTAGTGGTGGTGTAGTGGTGGTGGTGTGGTGGTAGTGCAGTGGCGGTAGTCTAGTGGTGGTAGTGCGGTGGTAGTGGTGGTAGTGTAGTGGTGGTGTAGTGATGGTGGTGTAGTAGTGGTAGTAGTGGTGGTAGTAGTGGTGGTAGTGGTGGTAGTGCAGTGGCGGTAGTGTAGTGGTGGTGGTGTAGTGGTAGTGTAGTGGTGTCGTAGTGGTAATGTAGTAGTGGTGGTGTAGTAGTGGTAGTAGTGGTGGTAGTGGTGGTAGTGTAGTGGTAGTGTAGTGGTAGTGTAGTAGTGGTAGTAGTGGTGGTAGTGTAGTGTTGGTGGTGTAGTGGTAGTGTAGTGGTGGTGTAGTGGTAGTGTAGTGGTGGTGGTGTAGTAGTGGTGGCAGTAGTGGTGGTGTAGTAGTGGTAGCGGTGGTAGTGTAGTAGTGGTGTAGTAATGGTGGTGTAGTAGTGGTGGTGTAGTAGTGGTGGGGTAGTAGTGGTGGTGTAGTAGTGGTAGTAGTGGTGGTAGTAGTGGTAGCGGTGGTGGTGTAGTGGTGGTGTAGTGGTGGTGGTAGTAGTGGTAGTGTAGTGGTAGTGTAGTGGTGGCGGTGTAGTAGTGGTAGTAGGGGTGGTAGTGGTGGTAGTGTAGTGGTGGTATAGTAGTGGTGGTAGTGGTGGTGTAGCAGTGATAGTAGTGGTGGTGTAGTAGTAGTGGTGGTAGTAGTGGTGGTAGTGTAGTAGTGGTGGTGTAGTAGTGGTGTAGTAGTGGTGGTGTAGAAGTGGTAGTAGTGGTAGTAGTGGTGGTGTAGTAGTAGTAGTGGTAGTGATGGTAGTGTAGTAGTGGTGTAGTAGTGGTAGTAGTAGTGGTAGTAGTGGTAGCGGTGGTAGTAGTAGTAGTAGTGGTGGTGGTAGTGGTAGTAGTGGTGGTGTAGTGGTGGTAGTAGTGGTAGTATAGTGGTAGTGGAGTAGTGGTAGCGGTGGTAGTGGGTGTGTAGTGGTAGTGTAGTGGTAGTGTAGTAGTGGTGGTGTAGTGGTAGTGTAGTGGTAGTGTAGGGGTGGTGTAGTAGTGGTGGTGCAGTAGTGGTAGTGTAGTGGTAGTGTAGTGGTAGTGTAGTGGTGATGTAGTAGTGGTGGTAGTGGTGATAGTGTAGTGGTGGTGTAGTGGTGGAAGTGGTGGTGTAGTGGTGTAGTGGTAGTGTAGTGGTGGTGTAGTGGTAGTGTAGTGTAGTGGTGTAGTAGTGGTGGTGTAGTGGTGGTGCAGTAGTGGTAGTGGTGGTAGTGTAGTGGTGGTGGTGTATTGGTAGTGTAGTGGTGTAGTAGTGGTAGTGTAGTAGTGGTGGTGTAGTAGTGGTAGTAGTGGTGGTAGTGGTGGTAGTGTAGTGGTAGTGTAGTGGTGGTGTAGTAGTGGTAGTAGTGGTGATAGTGTAGTGTTGGTAGTGTAGTGGTAGTGTAGTGGTGGTGTAGTGGTGGTGGTGTAGTAGTGGTAGTAGTGGTAGTGTAGTGGTGGTGTAGTGGTAGTGTAGTGGTGGTCGTGTAGTAGTGGTAGTGTACTGGTGGTAGTAGTGGTGGTGTAGTAGTGGTAGCAGTGGTAGTGTAGTGGTGGTGTAGTAGTGGTGGTGTAGTTGTGGTGGTGTAGTAGTGGTAGTGGTGGTGTAGTAGTGGTGGTAGTAGTGGTGGTAGTAGTGGTAGTAGTGGTGGTAGTGGTGGTAGTGGTGGTGGTGGTGTAGTGGTAGTGTAGTGGTGGTGGTGTAGTGGTAGTGTAGTGGCGGTGGTGTAGTAATGGTAGTAGTGGTGGTAGTGTAGTGGTGGTGTAGTTGTGGTAGTGTAGTGGTGGTGTGGTAGTGGTAGTGTAGTGCTGGTATAGTAGTGGTGGTGTAGTAATGGCAGTGGTGGTAGTGTAGTGGTGGTGTAGTAGTGGTGGTAGTAGTGGTGGTAGTAGTGGTAGTAGTGGTGGTGTAGTAGTGGCAGTAGTGGTGGTGTAGTAGTAGTGGTGGTAGTGATGGTAGTAGTAGTGGTGGTAGTAGTGGTAGTAGTGGTGGTGTAGTGGTGGTAGTAGTGGTAGTGTAGTGGTAGTGTAGTAGTGGTAGCAGTAGTAGTGGTGGTAGTAGTGGTGGTAGTAGTGGTGGTGTAGTAGAGGCAGTAGTGGTGGTAGTAGTGATAGTGGTGGTAGTGGTGGTAGTGGTAGCGGTGGTAGTGGTAGTAGTGGTGGTGTAGTAGTGGTAGCGGTGGTAGTGGTGGCAGTAGTGGTAGTGTAGTAGAGGTGTAGAAGTGGTAGTAGTGGTAGTAGTAGTGGTGGTAGTGGTGGTAGTAGTAGTGGTGGTGGTAGTAGTAGTGGTGGTAGTGGTAGTAGTGGTGTAGTAGTAGTGATAGTAGTGGTGTAGTAGTAGTGCTGGTAGTGGTAGTGTAGTAGTGGTAGTAGTAGTGGTGGTAGTAGTGGTGGTAATAGTAGTGTAGTGGTGGTGTAGCAGTGGTAGTAGTGGTGGTAGTGGTGGGGTAGTGGTAGTAGTAGTGGTGGTGTAGTAGTGGTGATGTAGTCGTGGTGGTGTAGTAGTGGTAGTGGTATTAGCGGTGGTAGTGGTAGTAGTGGTAGTGGTAGTAGTTGTGGTAGTAGTGCTGTGGTGGTAGTGGTAGTAGTGGTGGTGGTAGTGGTAGTAGTAGTGGTAGCGGTGGTAGTGGTAGTGTAGTGGTAGTGTAGTAGTGTTGGTGTAGTAGTATAAGTAGTGGTAGTGTAGTAGTGTAGTAGTGGTAGTAGTAGTAGTAGAAGTGGTGAAGTAGTGGTAGTAGTAGTGGTGGTAGTGTAGTAGTGGTAGTAATGGTAGTAGTAGTGGTAGTTGTGGTAGTAGTGTAGTGGTGGTAGTGGTAGTAGTGGTGGTGGTAGTGGTAGTAGTGGTATAGTAGTGGTAGTGCTAGTAGTGGTGTAGTAGTGTAGTAGTGGTAGTAGTAGTGGTAGCGGTGGTAGTGGTAGTGTAGTGGTAGTGTAGTAGTGTTGGTGTAGTAGTAGTAGTGGTGGTAGTGTAGTAGTGGTAGTGTAGTAGTGGTAGTAGTAGAAGTGGTGTAGTAGTGGTAGTAGTAGTGGTGGTAGTGTAGTAGTGGTAGTAGTAGTGGTGGTAGTAGTGTAGTGGTGGTAGTAGTGGTGGTGGTAGTGGTAGTAGAAGTAGTAGTGGTGTAGTAGTGTAGTAGTGGTAGTAGTAGTGGTAGCGGTGGTAGTGTAGTGGTAGTGTAGTAGTGGTGGTGTAGTGGTGGTGTAGTAGTGGTAGTGTAGTGGTAGTGTTGTAGTGGTGGTGTAGTGGTGGTGTTGTAGTGGTGATAGTAGTGTAGTAGTGGTAGCGGTGGTAGTAATGGTAGTAGTAGTGTAGTAGTGGTAGTAGTGTAGTAGTGGTAGTAGTAGTGGTAGTAGTGGTAGTGTAGGGGTGGTAGTGGTATTAGTGGTGGTAGTGGTGGTAGTAGTGGTAGTAGTAGTGGTAGTAGTAGTGGTGGTAGTGGTAGCGGAAGTGGTAGTAGTGGTAGTGTAGTAGTGGAAGTAGTAGTAGTGTAGTAGTGGTAGCGGTGGTAATGGTAGCGGTGGTAGTAGTGGTTGGTAGTGGTGGTAGTGTAGTGGTAGTGTAGTGGTCGTGTAGTAGTGATAGTAGTGGTAGTGTAGTAGTGGAAGTAGTAGCAGTGTAGTAGCGGTGGTAGTGGTGGTAGTAGTGGTAGTGTAGTAGTAGTGTAGTGGTAGTGGTAATAGTGGTAGTGTAGTGGTCGTGTAGTAGTGGTAGTAGTGGTAGTGTAGTAGTGGAAGTAGTAGTAGTGGAGTAGTGGTAGCGGTAGTGGTGGTAGTAGTGGTAGTGTAGTGGTAGTGTAGTAGTAGTGGTAGTAGTGGTGGTAGTGATAATGTAGTAGTGGTAGTAGTGGTGGTTTGTGTAGTAGTGGTATTAGTGGTAGTAGTAGTGGTAGTCATGGTGTAGTAGTGGTAGTGGTGGTAGTAGTAGTGGTAGTAGTGATAGTGTATTGATAGTGTAGTAGTAGTAGTGGTGGTGTAGTAGTGGTAGTATTGGTAGTAGTGGTGGTAGTAGTGGTGGTAGTGGTGGTAGTAGTGATAGTGTAGTAGTAGTAGTGGTGGTGTAGTAGTCTAGTAGTGATAGTGTAGTGGTAGTGGTGGTAGTGGTGGTGAAGTAGTGGTAGTGGTGGTAGTAGTGATAGTGTAGTGGTAGTGGTGGTGTAGTGGTAGTGATAGTGTAGTAGTGATAGTGTAGTAGTAGCGGTAGTGTAGTAGTAGTGGTGGTGTAGTAGTAGTGATAGTGTAGTGATACTAGTAGTGATAGTGTAGTAGTGGTGGTAGTAGTGATAGTAGTAGTGATAGTGTAGTAGTGGTAGTGTAGTAGTAGTGATAGTGTAGTGGTAGTAGTAGTGGTGGTGTAGTAGTAGTGGTAGTAGTAGTAGTGATAGTGTAGTAGTAGTGGTGGTGTAGTAGTAGTGATAGTGTAGTAGTGGTAGTGTAGTAGTAGTGGTGGTGTAGTAGTAGTGATAGTGTAGTGGTAGTAGTAGTGGTGGTGTAGTGGTGGTGTAGTAGTAGTGATAGTGTAGTAGTGGTAGTGTAGTGGTAGTGATAGTGTAGTAGTAGTGATAGTGTAGTAGTAGTGATAGTGTAGTAGTGGTAGTAGTAGTGGTGGTGTAGTAGTGGTAGTGTAGTGGTAGCAGTAGTGGTGGTGTAGTAGTAGTGATAGTGTAGTAGTGGTAGCGGTAGTAGCGGTAGTGATAGTGTAGTAGTAGTAGTAGTGATAGTGTAGTAGTAGTAGTAGTGATAGTGTAGTAGTGGTAGTGTAGTGGTAGTGATAGTGTAGTAGTAGTGGTAGTGTAGTGGTAGTAGTGATAGTGTAGTAGCGGTAGTGTAGTGATAGTGTAGTGATAGTGTAGTAGTGGTGGTGTAGTAGTAGTGATAGTGTAGTGATAGTGTAGTGATAGTGTAGTGGTAGGAGTAGTGGTGGTGTAGTGGTGGTGTAGTAGTAGTGATAGTGTAGTAGTGGTAGTGTAGTAGTAGTGATAGTGTGTAGTAGTGATAGTGTAGTAGTGGTAGTGTAGTAGT
Source organism: Petromyzon marinus (assembly GCF_048934315.1). Lineage (NCBI taxonomy): Eukaryota > Metazoa > Chordata > Hyperoartia > Petromyzontiformes > Petromyzontidae > Petromyzon > Petromyzon marinus. The sequence goes on from NW_027422638.1 coordinate 925,167, forward strand.
AGTGATAGTGTAGTAGTAGTGATAGTGTAGTAGTGGTAGTGTAGTAGTAGTGGTGTAGTAGTAGTTATAGTGTAGTAGTGGTAGTGTAGTGGTAGTAGTAGTGGTGGTGTAGGGGTGGTGTAGTAGTAGTGATAGTGTAGTAGTGGTAGTGTAGTGGTAGTAGTAGTAGTGGTGTAGTAGTAGTGATAGCGTAGTGGTAGTAGTAGTGGTGGTGTAGTGGTAGTGATAGTGTAGTAGTGGTAGTGTAGTAGTAGTGGTAGTGTAGTGGTAGTAGTGTTGTAGTGGTGGTGTAGTGATAGTGTAGTAGTAGTAGTGAGTGTAGTAGTGATAGTGTAGTAGTGATAGTGTAGTAGTGGTAGTGTAGTGGTAGTGATAGTGTAGTGGTAGTAGTGGTAGTCTAGTAGTGATAGTGTAGTGATAGTGTAGTGATAGTGTAGCGGTAGTGCCCCCACCTTGTTGAGTATGCTCTGGCAGGGGTGTGGGTCGCTGTGTCTCGGCTCCAGCTTGATGACTCCCACCCAGCCAAACTCGTAGAGGACATCGTCACCGTTGCTGTTGCACAGCCCCAGCGGGTGCATCTACACCACCAACACCACCACCATCATCATCATCAACACCATCATCATCATCATCAAAACATCATTTCATCTTACCAGGTAAGGCCCACTGCAACATGGGGCTTTTTTGATGATATCCGAATCAAGTGGCTGAAGTCATCATCACGTGGAAATCTACAGCGGCAGCCAAAATAACTCTGAAAACCCTAAACGCGTGACGTCCACTCTGAATGTGGAGGGGGAAATCCGGAGTTTCCGGAGGCGGAATGAGGGTATGGCATCAATGGCAGAACCTCCCTCTGCTGATGGTACCACAGTGCGTTGACCAGGTCAATGAAGCAGAGATGTGGGTCCTGTTGGAAATCCTCTACACCACTGCTGTTGCCAGACGGACAGATAATTAATATGGCATCTGTGCAGGTCCGCCCTTTCCTGAAACCACATTTGGGGCTCCGCAAGCCTCTCCTCAGCGTGCCTGGCGAAGGGGCGATGTTGAACAATCCTTGCCAGGACCTTTCCCGGCCTCACACCGAGGAGGAAGATGCCCCTACAGTTGTTACAATCTTCTTCAAGAGGGGGACCACCAGGGCATCCTTACAGTCCTGCAGAACCTGTCCAGTGGTCCAGACTGTTGTTATGATGTCATATAGGGCAGTCTGCAACACAACCCCCTCTCTGCTGATGGTACCACAGTGCCTTGACCAGGTCAATGAAGCAGAGATGTGGGTCCTGTTGGAAATCCCCTACACCTCTGCTGTAGCAGACGGGCAGATAATTAATATTAAGGCATCTTTAGAGGGCTGCCCTGGTCTGAAAATACATTTGGGGCTCCGCAAGCCTCTCCTCAGCGTGCCTGTCGAAGGGGCGATGTTGAACAATCCTTGCCAGGACCTTTCCCGGCCTCAGACCGAGGAGGAATATGCCCCTACAGTTGTTACAATATTCTTCAAGAGAGGGACCACTAGGGCATCCTTACAATCCTGCAGAACCCGTCCAGTGGTCCAGACTGTTGTTATTGTCATATAGGGCAGTCTGCAACACAACCCCCTCTCTGCTGATGGTACCACAGCGCCTTGACCAGGTCAATGAAGCAGAGATGTGGGTCCTGTTGGAAATCCCCTACACCTCTGCTGTAGCAGACGGACATAAAATATGGCATCAATAGCAGAACCTCCCTCTGCTGATGGTACCGTAGTGCCTTGACCAGGTCGATAAAGCAGAAATGTGGGTCATGTTGGAAATCCTCTACACCACTGCTGTTGCCAGACGGACAGATAAAAATGGCATCTGTGCAGGACCACCCTTCCCTGAAACCACAATGGGGCTCCGCAAGCCTCTCCTCAGCGTGCCTGGCGAAGGGGCGATGTTGAACAATCCTTGCCAGGACCTTTCCCGGCCTCACACCGAGGAGGAAGATGCCCCTACAGTTGTTACAATATTCTTCAAGAGGGGGACCCACCAGGGCATCCTTCCAATCCTGCAGAACCCGTCCAGTGGTCCAGACTGTTGTTATTGTCATATAGGGCAGTCTGCAATGCAACCCCCTCTCTGCTGATGGTACCACAGTGCCTTGACCAGGTCGATAAAGCAGAGATGTGGGTCCTGTTGGAAATCCCCTACACCTCTGCTGTAGCAGACGGACATAAAATATGGCATCTGTGCAGGACCACCCTTTCCTGAAACCACATTGGGGCTCCGCAAGCCTCTCCTCAGCGTGCCTGGTGAAGGGGCAATGTTGAATAATCCTTGCCAGGACCTTTCCCGGCCTCACACCGAGGAGGAATATGCCCCTACAGTTGTTACAATATTCTTCAAGAGGGGGACCCACCAGGGCATCCTTCCAATCCTGCGGAACCCGTCCAGTGGTCCAGACTGTTGTTATGATGTCATATAGGGCAGTCTGTGCACAAACGCCACCCTCCCTCAGCATTTCGCTTGGGAGATCATCTCTGCCTGGCGCTTTTCCTGGCCTCAAGACTACGGATTTCTCATCGTGTTTCAACCACTCACAAGGTGTGGCTACTCCCTCAAATATTTGAGGCGCAGCAGCCTCAGAAGGGTCATCCCCGCTTTGCCCCGCAGTGTTTTCCAGGCTGAGGGATTTCTCCTTGGCCAAGAACTCACGGATATGCTCAGGAAACCTGCAGACCTATTACTGGGGGTCGTGAGATGGTGATAGGTGTGTAGCTGCCAGTAACTTTTTTGATGGAGTTAAAAGAGCGATTTGAGATCGCGGGCCACCGAGGCAGATTTCATCTCCTCAGCGACCCGCGACCGTCGCCCATCCTTGCAGCGGCCTCACGGCTCTCCGAACCTCCGAGCGAAGGCTGCGGTAAAAGCCTCCTCATTCTATACTCTTTGGTTCTATTGGGTAAAGTCACGTAGGTGAAAATAAAATAACAAAAAATCACGTTTCGGCCACAACACAAGCGGCCTTCATCAGGTGAAGGGACGAGACTGTCTGGAGGACAGCGCTGGAGTGGAAGAAGCCACGCTTAGATCACGACCTTTAAGCTGTGTGAGAAGAAAAAGACCAAGCACCTTGACAAAGGTCGTGATCTAAGCGTGGCTTCTTCCACTCCAGCGCTAATTCCTTTGTCAAGGGGTACCTCTGCGGATGTGTATACTTTAACTTAGCTATTTCAATGAGCCATTTGAATGCTAAATTATATGCTAATTCCTTTGTCAAGGTGCTTGGTCTTTTTCTTCTCACACAGCTTAAAGGTCGTGATCTAAGCGTGGCTTCTTCCACTCCAGCGCTGTCCTCCAGACAGTCTCGTCCCTTCACCTGATGAAGGCCGCTTGTGTTGTGGCCGAAACGTCGTGATTTTTTGTTATTTTACTTTCACCTACGTGACTTTACCCAATAGAACCAAAGAGTATGGATCCTAGCAGTCACGAATGCTTTAAACCTCCTCATTCTCTTGACGTGGGATGTTGTAGACGGTGAGAGTGGGCCTGTCGCTTTCTCTGAGCCAGCCGGAACACCTCCTCAGTCAGCCAGGGTCTCTGGTGAGGTCTGGACCGCATACCCAATGCAGCCACTGCAGCTGCATGAGCCACAGTCCTGAACCTCACCAATTTTTGCCACAGAATCATGAGGGAGGGAGGGGAGGAGGGTGACGATGCCAACCCCAGCTGCAAGCGATGATGTCATTCCAGCTAGCTGAGACCAGGCGACTGTGGGGTTTGAATGGGGTCCTCGAAGGACACCCACCACCGGAGTGGAAGAATGGCAGACGCATCTCACAGATGACAAGCCGATGGTCGGTGGGCAGGGCAGATCAGCTCCGCAGTGGGTCCTAGTGTCAAGGATATGGGTCACCATCATGCGCTGTTCCGGAATTATATAGTCCGGCAGATGTCCTTGCTTGGCGCATATGGGTGGGTCGGTGGTTGAATGGGTCAGTGGCTGGGTGAGAAGGTGGTCTGGGTGGGTTGGTGGATCGGTGGCTGGGAGGGTGAATTGGTTAGTAGGTCGGTGGGTGAGTGAGTGGGTCGGTGGGTGGGTGAGTGGGTGGGTGGGTAGGTGGGTGAGTGGGTCGGCGGGTGAGCGAGGAAGTGGATGAGTGAGTGGGCGAGTGGGCGAGTGGGCGGGTGGGCGGGTGGTCGGTGGGTGAGCGAGGAAGTGGATGAGTGAGTGGGCGAGTGGATGAGTGGGCGAGTGAGGGAGTGGATGAGTGAGTGGGCGAGTGGATGAGTGGGCGAGCGAGGGAGTGGATGAGTGGGTGGGCGAGTGGGCAAGTGGATGAGTGGGCGAGTGGATGAGTGGGCAAGTGGATGAGTGGGCGAGTGGATGAGTGGGCGAGTGGATGAGTGGGCGAGTGAGTGGGTCGGTGGGCGAGTGAGGGAGTGGATGAGTGAGTGGGCGAGTGGATGAGTGGGTGGGTGGGTCGGCAGGCGAGCGAGGGAGTGGATGAGTGGGTGGGTGGATGAGTGGGCGAGTGGATGAGTGGGCGAGTGGATGAGTGGGCGAGTGAGTGGGTCGGCGGACGAGCGAGGGAGCGGGTGAGCGAGGGAGTGGATGAGCGGGTGGCTCGGCGGGTGAGTGGATGAGTGATTGGGCGAGTGGATGAGTGGGCGAGTGGATGAGTGGGCGAGTGAGTGGGCGAGTGGACGAGTGAGTGGGCGAGTGGATGAGTGAGTGGGCGAGTGGATGAGTGGGTCGGTGAGCGGGTGGCTCGGCGGGTGAGTGGACGAGCGAGTGAGCGGACGATCGAGTGGTCAGTGCAGCCGGGGGTCACCACCACCCCCCCCCTCCCCCCCCCCCCCCCCCCCACCCACCTGCACCACGTCCCCCTCGGCCCCCAGCAGCGGCCCCGCCCGGGCGAACCTCCCGGTGGCGCGCGTGGACTGAGTCTCGTACCGGACGCCGCCCTCGCCCCCGCCACCACCGCCGCCCACCACCCCCCACGATCCCTCGTAGGTGACCAGCTCCAACTCGGCCAGGGGCTCGCGTTGGGGGGGGGACGACGGCCCCCCCCCAACGCCCCCCGCGGCCCCCACGCCGCCGCCGCCGCCCCCCCCACCGCCGCCGGCCGAGGCCGAGGGGGGGCCACCACCCCGGCCAGGAGGAGCAGCAGAGGCAGAAGCAGCGACGGTAGCGGCGGTGGCGGTGGCGGTGGTGGCGGTGGTGGCGGTGGTGGTGGTGGCGGTGGTGGTGGCGGTGGTGGTGGTGGCGGTGGTGGCGGTGGTGGCGGTGGTGGTGGGCCGGAGGGGGTGGGGCTGACGGTGAGCCGGGGGGGGTCCGGGCATCCCCGTGGCATCCCTAAGGGGGCGCGCCCGGAGGGAGCGACCGTCCCGTCGCTTGCATGGTGGGCGGTGCCACCGCGCAAACCCCGCCCACACCCACGCCGCCCACACCCACGCCGCCCACACCACGCCACCCACACCACCCACACCACGCCGCCACCCACACCCACGCCGCCCACACCACGCCACCTACACCACCCACACCACGCCACCAACGCCACCCACACCCACGCCACCAACACCACCCACACCACGCCACCCACACCAACACCACCAACACCACCCACACCCACACAACACCACCAACACCACCCACACCAACACCACCAACACCACGCCACCCACACCACCCACACCACACCACGCCACCAACACCACCCACACCACGCCACCCACACAACACCACCAACACCACCCACACCACGCCACGCCACACACTCTTCCTCTTCTTCCTCTTCCTCCCCCGATGTGGAGACTGAGCCACCGCCCACTGTGAAGGGGGATGAGGAGGGGGGGGAGGTGGAGAGGGAGGGGGGGGGAGAGGAGGGGGGATGAAGAGGGGGAGGAGGTGGAGAGGGAGGAGGGATGAGGAGGGGGGGAGAGGTCAGGGGTTAAACCGCTAACTTCAGCGACCCCTGGTCAGGGGTTGAACCGGTTAACGTCAGTGACCCTGGCCAGGGGTTGAACCGGTAACCTCAGTGACCTTGGTCAGGGGTTGAACCGGTAACTTCAGTGACCCCTGGTCAGGGGTTAAACCGGTAACTTCAGAGACCCCTGGTCAGGGGATAAACCGGTAACTTCAGTGACCCCTGGTCAGAGGTTGAACCGGTAACTTCAGTGACCCCTGGTCAGGGGTTGAACCGGTAACTTCAGTGACCCCTGGTCAGGGATTGAACCGGTAACTTCAGTGACCCCTGGTCAGGAGTTGAACCGGTAACTTCAGTGACCCCTGGTCAGGGGTTGAACCGGTAACTTCAGTGACCCCTGGTCAGGGGTTGAACCGGTAACTTCAGTGACCCTGGTCAGAGGTTGAACCGGTAACTTCAGTGACCCGTGACCCCTGGTCAAGGGGTTGAACCGGTAACTTCAGTGACCCCTGGTCAGGGGTTAAACCGGTAACTTCAGTGACCTTGGTCAGGGGTTAAACCGGTTAACGTCAGTGACCCCTGGTCAGGGGTTGAACCGGTAACTTCAGTGACCCTGGCAAGGGGCTGAACCGGTAACTTCAGTGACCTTGGTCAGGGGTTAAACCGATTAACGTCAGTGACCCCTGGTCAGGGGTTGAACCGGTAACTTCAGTGACCCCTGGTCAGGGGTTGAACCGGTAACTTCAGTGACCCCTGGTCAGGGGTTGAACCGGTAACTTCAGTGACCCCTGGTCAGGGGTTGAACCGGTAACTTCAGTGACCCCTGGTCAGGAGTTGAACTGGTAACTTCAGTGACCCCTGGTCAGGGGTTGAACCGGTAACTTCAGTGACCCCTGGTCAGGGGTTGAACCGGTAACTTCAGTGACCCCTGGCCAGGGGTTGAACCGGTAACATCAGTGACCCCTGGTCAGGGGTTAAACGGGTAACTTCAGTGACCCCTGGTCAGGGGTTGAACCGGTAACTTCAGTGACCCCTGGTCAGGGGTTGAACCGGTAACTTCAGTGACCCCCTGGTCAGGGGTTGAACCGGTAACTTTAGTGACCTTGGTCAGGGGTTGAACCGGTAACCACCACAACTATTACCTCCACCACCAGCACAACTTTTACCTCAACAACCACCACAACTATCACCAGAACTATTACCTCAACAACCACCACAACTATTACCTCAACCACCAGCACAACTATTACCTCAACAACCACCGCAACTATTACCTCAACCACCAGCACAACTATTACCTCAACAACCACCACAACTATTACCTCAACAACCACCACAACTATTACCTCAACCACCATAAGTATTACTACAACTATCACCTCAACCACCACAAATATTACCTCAACCACCACAACTATTACCTCAACCACCACAACAATTACCTCAACCACCACAACTATTACCTGAACCACCACAACTATCACCTCAACCACCAACACAACTATTACCTCAACCACCACAACTATTACCTCAACAACCACCACAACTATTACCTCAACCGCCAAAACCATCACCACTACCACCACAACTATCACCACAACCACCACAACTATTACCTCAACCACAACCACCACCACAACTATCACCACAACCACCACAACTATTACCTCAACCACAACTATTACCTCAACCACCACAACTATCACCTCAACCACCACAACTATTAGCTCAACCACCACCACAACTATTACCTCAACCACCACAACTATTACCTCAACCACCACAACTATTACCTCAATCACCGCCACCACAACTATTACCTCTACCACCACAACTTTTACCTCAACCACCACAACTATTACCTCTACCACCACAACTTTTACCTCAACCACCACAACTATTACCTCAACCACCACAACTATTACCTCAACCACCACCACAACTATTACTTCAAACACCACAACTATTACCTCAACCACCACCACACCTATTACCTCAACCACCACAACTATCACCTCAACCACCACAACTATTACCTCAACAACCACCACAACCATTACCTCTACCACCACAACTATTACCTCAACCACCACCACACCTATTACCTCAACCACCACAACAATCACCTCAACCACCACAACTATTACCTCAACCACCACAACTATTACCTCAACCACCACAACTATTACCTCAACTACCACAACTATTACCTCAACCACCACCACAACCACCACCACAACTATTACCTCAACGACCACAACTATCACCTCAAACAACACAACTATTACCTCAACCACCACCACAACTATTACCTCAACCACCACAACTATTACCTCAACCACCACAACTATTACCTCAATCACCGCCACCACAACTATTACCTCTACCACCACAACTTTTACCTCAACCACCACAACTATTACCTCTACCACCACAACTTTTACCTCAACCACCACAACTATTACCTCAACCACCACAACTATTACCTCAACCACCACCACAACTATTACTTCAAACACCAAAACGATTACCTCAACCACCACCACACCTATTACCTCAACCACCACAACTATCACCTCAACCACCACAACTATTACCTCAACAACCACCACAACCATTACCTCTACCACCACAACAATTACCTCAACCACCACCACACCTATTACCTCAACCACCACAACAATCACCTCAACCACCACAACTATTACCTCAACCACCACAACTATTACCTCAACCACCACAACTATTACCTCAACCGCCACAACTATCACCACAACCACCACAACTATCACCACAACCACCGCCACCACAACTATTACCTCTACCACCACAACTATTACCTCAACCACCACCACAACTAGTACCTCAACCACCACAACTATTACCTCAACAACCACCACAACTATTACCTCAACTACCACAACTATTACCTCAACCACCACCACAACCACCACCACCACAACTATTACCTCAACGACCACAACTATCACCTCAAACACCACAACTATTACCTCAACCACCACCACAACTATTACCTCAACCACCACAACTATTACCTCAACCACCACAACTATTACCTCAATCACCGCCACCACAACTATTACCTCTACCACCACAACTTTTACCTCAACCACCACAACTATTACCTCTACCACCACAACTTTTACCTCAACCACCACAACTAATACCTCAACCACCACAACTATTACCTCAACCACCACCACAACTATTACTTCAAACACCACAACTATTACCTCAACCACCACCACACCTATTACCTCAACCACCACAACTATCACCTCAACCACCACAACTATTACCTCAACAACCACCACAACCATTACCTCTACCACCACAACAATTACCTCAACCACCACCACACCTATTACCTCAACCACCACAACAATCACCTCAACCACCACAACTATTACCTCAACCACCACAACTATTACCTCAACCACCACAACTATTACCTCAACCGCCACAACTATCACCACAACCACCACAACTATCACCACAACCACCGCCACCACAACTATTACCTCTACCACCACAACTATTACCTCAACCACCACCACAACTAGTACCTCAACCACCACAACTATTACCTCAACAACCACCACAACTATTACCTCAACCGCCACAACTATCACCACAACTATCACCACAACTATCACCACAACTATTACCTCAACCACCACCACAACCACCACCACAACTATCACCACAACCACCACAACTATTACCTCAACCACCACAACTATCACCTCAACCATCACAACTATTACCTCAACCACCACCACAACTATTACCTCAACAACCACCACAACTATTACCTCAACCACCACCACAACTATCACCTCAACCACCACAACAATTACCTCAACCACCACAACTATTACCTCAACAACCACAACTATTACCTCAACAACCACCACAACTATTACCTCAACCACCACAACTATTACCTCAACTGCCACAACTATCACCACAACCACCACAACTATTACCTCAACCACCACCACAACCACCACCAAAACTATCACCACAACTATTACCTCAACCACCACAACTATTACCTCAACATCCACCACAACTATTACCTCAACCACCACCACAACTATTACCTCAACCGCCACAACTATCACCTCAACCACCACAACAATTACCTCAACCACCACAACTATTACCTCAACAACCACCACAACTATGACCTCAACCAACACCACAACTATTACCTCAACCACCACAACTATTACCTCAACGACTACAACTATTACCTCAACCACCACAACTATCACCTCAACCACCACTACAACCATTACCTCAACAACCACCACAACTATCACCACAACCACCACAACTATCACCACAACCACCACAACTATCACCACAACCACCGCCACCACAACTATTACCTCTACCACCACAACTATTACCTCAACCACCACCACAACTAGTACCTCAACCACCACAACTATTACCTCAACCACCACCACAACTATTACCTCAACCACCACAACTATTACCTCAACCACCACAACTATTACCTCAACCACCACCACAATTATTACTTCAACCACCACTACAACTATTACCTCAACATCCACCACAACTATTACCTCAACAACCACCACAACTATTACCTCAACCACCACAACTATTACCTCAACCACCACTACAACTATTACCTCAACCACCACAACTATCACCTCAACCACCACCACAACTATTACCTCAACAACCACAACTATCACCTCATCCACCACAACTATTACCTCAACCACCACAACTATTACCTCAACCACCACTACAACTATTACCTCAACCACCACAACTATTACCTCAACCACCACTACAACTATTACCTCAACCACCACAACTAGTACCTCAACCACCACAACTATTATCTCAACCACCACCACAACTATTACCTCAACCACCACAACTATCACCTCATCCACCACAACTATTACCTCAACAACCACCACAACAATTACCTCAACCACCACCACAACTATTACCTCAACCACCACAACTATCACCTCAACCACCGCAACTATTACCTCAACAACCACAACTATCACCTCAACCACCACAACTATTACCTCTACAAACACCACAACTATTACCTCTACCACCACAACTATTACCACAACCACCACAACTATTACCTCAACCACCACCACAACTATTACCTCAACCACCACAACTATTACCTCAACCATCACAACTATTACCTCAGGTACCACAACTATTACCTCAACCACCACCACAACTATTACCTCAACCACCACCACAACTATTACCTCAACCACCACCACAACTATTACCTCAACTGCCACAACTATCACCACAACCACCACAACTATTACCTCAACCACCACCACAACCACCACCACAACTATCACCACAACCACCACAACTATTACCTCAACCACCACCACAACTATTACCTCAACCACCACAACTATCACCTCAACCACCACCACAACTATTACCTCAACAACCACAACTATTACCTCAACAACCACCACAACTATCACCTCAATCACCACCACAACTATTACCTCAACCATCACCACAACTATTACCTCTACAACCACAACTATTACCTCAACCACCACCACAACTATTACCTCAACCACCACCACAACTATTACCTCAACAACCACAACTATTACCTCAACAACCACCACAACTATCACCTCAACCACCACAACTATTACCTCAACCACCACCACAACTATTACCTCTACAACCACAACTATCACCTCAACCACCACCACCACAACTATTACCTCAACCACCACCACAACTATTACCTCAAACACCACAACTATTACCTCAACCACCACCACAACTATTACCTCAACCACCACCACAACTATTACCTAAACCACCACCACAACTATTACCTAAACCACCACAACTATTACCTCAACCAACATCACAACTATTACCTCAACAACCACCACAACTATTACCTCAACCACCAGCACAACTATTACCTCAACAACCACCGCAACTATTACCTCAACCACCAGCACAACTATTACCTCAACAACCACCACAACTATTACCTCAACAACCACCACAACTATTACCTCAACCACCATAAGTATTACTACAACTATCACCTCAACCACCACAAATATTACCTCAACCACCACAACTATTACCTCAACCACCACAACAATTACCTCAACCACCACAACTATTACCTGAACCACCACAACTATCACCTCAACCACCAACACAACTATTACCTCAACCACCACAACTATTACCTCAACAACCACCACAACTATTACCTCAACCGCCAAAACCATCACCACTACCACCACAACTATCACCACAACCACCACAACTATTACCTCAACCACAACCACCACCACAACTATCACCACAACCACCACAACTATTACCTCAACCACAACTATTACCTCAACCACCACAACTATCACCTCAACCACCACAACTATTAGCTCAACCACCACCACAACTATTACCTCAACCACCACAACTATTACCTCAACCACCACAACTATTACCTCAATCACCGCCACCACAACTATTACCTCTACCACCACAACTTTTACCTCAACCACCACAACTATTACCTCTACCACCACAACTTTTACCTCAACCACCACAACTATTACCTCAACCACCACAACTATTACCTCAACCACCACCACAACTATTACTTCAAACACCACAACTATTACCTCAACCACCACCACACCTATTACCTCAACCACCACAACTATCACCTCAACCACCACAACTATTACCTCAACAACCACCACAACCATTACCTCTACCACCACAACTATTACCTCAACCACCACCACACCTATTACCTCAACCACCACAACAATCACCTCAACCACCACAACTATTACCTCAACCACCACAACTATTACCTCAACCACCACAACTATTACCTCAACTACCACAACTATTACCTCAACCACCACCACAACCACCACCACAACTATTACCTCAACGACCACAACTATCACCTCAAACAACACAACTATTACCTCAACCACCACCACAACTATTACCTCAACCACCACAACTATTACCTCAACCACCACAACTATTACCTCAATCACCGCCACCACAACTATTACCTCTACCACCACAACTTTTACCTCAACCACCACAACTATTACCTCTACCACCACAACTTTTACCTCAACCACCACAACTATTACCTCAACCACCACAACTATTACCTCAACCACCACCACAACTATTACTTCAAACACCAAAACTATTACCTCAACCACCACCACACCTATTACCTCAACCACCACAACTATCACCTCAACCACCACAACTATTACCTCAACAACCACCACAACCATTACCTCTACCACCACAACAATTACCTCAACCACCACCACACCTATTACCTCAACCACCACAACAATCACCTCAACCACCACAACTATTACCTCAACCACCACAACTATTACCTCAACCACCACAACTATTACCTCAACCGCCACAACTATCACCACAACCACCACAACTATCACCACAACCACCGCCACCACAACTATTACCTCTACCACCACAACTATTACCTCAACCACCACCACAACTAGTACCTCAACCACCACAACTATTACCTCAACAACCACCACAACTATTACCTCAACTACCACAACTATTACCTCAACCACCACCACAACCACCACCACCACAACTATTACCTCAACGACCACAACTATCACCTCAAACACCACAACTATTACCTCAACCACCACCACAACTATTACCTCAACCACCACAACTATTACCTCAACCACCACAACTATTACCTCAATCACCGCCACCACAACTATTACCTCTACCACCACAACTTTTACCTCAACCACCACAACTATTACCTCTACCACCACAACTTTTACCTCAACCACCACAACTAATACCTCAACCACCACAACTATTACCTCAACCACCACCACAACTATTACTTCAAACACCACAACTATTACCTCAACCACCACCACACCTATTACCTCAACCACCACAACTATCACCTCAACCACCACAACTATTACCTCAACAACCACCACAACCATTACCTCTACCACCACAACAATTACCTCAACCACCACCACACCTATTACCTCAACCACCACAACAATCACCTCAACCACCACAACTATTACCTCAACCACCACAACTATTACCTCAACCACCACAACTATTACCTCAACCGCCACAACTATCACCACAACCACCACAACTATCACCACAACCACCGCCACCACAACTATTACCTCTACCACCACAACTATTACCTCAACCACCACCACAACTAGTACCTCAACCACCACAACTATTACCTCAACAACCACCACAACTATTACCTCAACCGCCACAACTATCACCACAACTATCACCACAACTATCACCACAACTATTACCTCAACCACCACCACAACCACCACCACAACTATCACCACAACCACCACAACTATTACCTCAACCACCACAACTATCACCTCAACCATCACAACTATTACCTCAACCACCACCACAACTATTACCTCAACAACCACCACAACTATTACCTCAACCACCACCACAACTATCACCTCAACCACCACAACAATTACCTCAACCACCACAACTATTACCTCAACAACCACAACTATTACCTCAACAACCACCACAACTATTACCTCAACCACCACAACTATTACCTCAACTGCCACAACTATCACCACAACCACCACAACTATTACCTCAACCACCACCACAACCACCACCAAAACTATCACCACAACTATTACCTCAACCACCACAACTATTACCTCAACATCCACCACAACTATTACCTCAACCACCACCACAACTATTACCTCAACCGCCACAACTATCACCTCAACCACCACAACAATTACCTCAACCACCACAACTATTACCTCAACAACCACCACAACTATGACCTCAACCAACACCACAACTATTACCTCAACCACCACAACTATTACCTCAACGACTACAACTATTACCTCAACCACCACAACTATCACCTCAACCACCACTACAACCATTACCTCAACAACCACCACAACTATCACCACAACCACCACAACTATCACCACAACCACCACAACTATCACCACAACCACCGCCACCACAACTATTACCTCTACCACCACAACTATTACCTCAACCACCACCACAACTAGTACCTCAACCACCACAACTATTACCTCAACCACCACCACAACTATTACCTCAACCACCACAACTATTACCTCAACCACCACAACTATTACCTCAACCACCACCACAATTATTACTTCAACCACCACTACAACTATTACCTCAACATCCACCACAACTATTACCTCAACAACCACCACAACTATTACCTCAACCACCACAACTATTACCTCAACCACCACTACAACTATTACCTCAACCACCACAACTATCACCTCAACCACCACCACAACTATTACCTCAACAACCACAACTATCACCTCATCCACCACAACTATTACCTCAACCACCACAACTATTACCTCAACCACCACTACAACTATTACCTCAACCACCACAACTATTACCTCAACCACCACTACAACTATTACCTCAACCACCACAACTAGTACCTCAACCACCACAACTATTATCTCAACCACCACCACAACTATTACCTCAACCACCACAACTATCACCTCATCCACCACAACTATTACCTCAACAACCACCACAACAATTACCTCAACCACCACCACAACTATTACCTCAACCACCACAACTATCACCTCAACCACCGCAACTATTACCTCAACAACCACAACTATCACCTCAACCACCACAACTATTACCTCTACAAACACCACAACTATTACCTCTACCACCACAACTATTACCACAACCACCACAACTATTACCTCAACCACCACCACAACTATTACCTCAACCACCACAACTATTACCTCAACCATCACAACTATTACCTCAGGTACCACAACTATTACCTCAACCACCACCACAACTATTACCTCAACCACCACCACAACTATTACCTCAACCACCACCACAACTATTACCTCAACTGCCACAACTATCACCACAACCACCACAACTATTACCTCAACCACCACCACAACCACCACCACAACTATCACCACAACCACCACAACTATTACCTCAACCACCACCACAACTATTACCTCAACCACCACAACTATCACCTCAACCACCACCACAACTATTACCTCAACAACCACAACTATTACCTCAACAACCACCACAACTATCACCTCAATCACCACCACAACTATTACCTCAACCATCACCACAACTATTACCTCTACAACCACAACTATTACCTCAACCACCACCACAACTATTACCTCAACCACCACCACAACTATTACCTCAACAACCACAACTATTACCTCAACAACCACCACAACTATCACCTCAACCACCACAACTATTACCTCAACCACCACCACAACTATTACCTCTACAACCACAACTATCACCTCAACCACCACCACCACAACTATTACCTCAACCACCACCACAACTATTACCTCAAACACCACAACTATTACCTCAACCACCACCACAACTATTACCTCAACCACCACCACAACTATTACCTAAACCACCACCACAACTATTACCTAAACCACCACAACTATTACCTCAACCAACATCACAACTATTACCTCAACAACCACCACAACTATTACCTCAACCACCAGCACAACTATTACCTCAACAACCACCGCAACTATTACCTCAACCACCAGCACAACTATTACCTCAACAACCACCACAACTATTACCTCAACAACCACCACAACTATTACCTCAACCACCATAAGTATTACTACAACTATCACCTCAACCACCACAAATATTACCTCAACCACCACAACTATTACCTCAACCACCACAACAATTACCTCAACCACCACAACTATTACCTGAACCACCACAACTATCACCTCAACCACCAACACAACTATTACCTCAACCACCACAACTATTACCTCAACAACCACCACAACTATTACCTCAACCGCCAAAACCATCACCACTACCACCACAACTATCACCACAACCACCACAACTATTACCTCAACCACAACCACCACCACAACTATCACCACAACCACCACAACTATTACCTCAACCACAACTATTACCTCAACCACCACAACTATCACCTCAACCACCACAACTATTAGCTCAACCACCACCACAACTATTACCTCAACCACCACAACTATTACCTCAACCACCACCACAACTATTACCTCAACAACCACAACTATTACCTCAACAACCACCACAACTATCACCTCAACCACCACAACTATTACCTCAACCACCACCACAACTATTACCTCTACAACCACAACTATCACCTCAACCACCACCACCACAACTATTACCTCAACCACCACCACAACTATTACCTCAAACACCACAACTATTACCTCAACCACCACCACAACTATTACCTCAACCACCACCACAACTATTACCTAAACCACCACCACAACTATTACCTAAACCACCACAACTATTACCTCAACCAACATCACAACTATTACCTCAACAACCACCACAACTATTACCTCAACCACCAGCACAACTATTACCTCAACAACCACCGCAACTATTACCTCAACCACCAGCACAACTATTACCTCAACAACCACCACAACTATTACCTCAACAACCACCACAACTATTACCTCAACCACCATAAGTATTACTACAACTATCACCTCAACCACCACAAATATTACCTCAACCACCACAACTATTACCTCAACCACCACAACAATTACCTCAACCACCACAACTATTACCTGAACCACCACAACTATCACCTCAACCACCAACACAACTATTACCTCAACCACCACAACTATTACCTCAACAACCACCACAACTATTACCTCAACCGCCAAAACCATCACCACTACCACCACAACTATCACCACAACCACCACAACTATTACCTCAACCACAACCACCACCACAACTATCACCACAACCACCACAACTATTACCTCAACCACAACTATTACCTCAACCACCACAACTATCACCTCAACCACCACAACTATTAGCTCAACCACCACCACAACTATTACCTCAACCACCACAACTATTACCTCAACCACCACAACTATTACCTCAATCACCGCCACCACAACTATTACCTCTACCACCACAACTTTTACCTCAACCACCACAACTATTACCTCTACCACCACAACTTTTACCTCAACCACCACAACTATTACCTCAACCACCACAACTATTACCTCAACCACCACCACAACTATTACTTCAAACACCACAACTATTACCTCAACCACCACCACACCTATTACCTCAACCACCACAACTATCACCTCAACCACCACAACTATTACCTCAACAACCACCACAACCATTACCTCTACCACCACAACTATTACCTCAACCACCACCACACCTATTACCTCAACCACCACAACAATCACCTCAACCACCACAACTATTACCTCAACCACCACAACTATTACCTCAACCACCACAACTATTACCTCAACTACCACAACTATTACCTCAACCACCACCACAACCACCACCACAACTATTACCTCAACGACCACAACTATCACCTCAAACAACACAACTATTACCTCAACCACCACCACAACTATTACCTCAACCACCACAACTATTACCTCAACCACCACAACTATTACCTCAATCACCGCCACCACAACTATTACCTCTACCACCACAACTTTTACCTCAACCACCACAACTATTACCTCTACCACCACAACTTTTACCTCAACCACCACAACTATTACCTCAACCACCACAACTATTACCTCAACCACCACCACAACTATTACTTCAAACACCAAAACTATTACCTCAACCACCACCACACCTATTACCTCAACCACCACAACTATCACCTCAACCACCACAACTATTACCTCAACAACCACCACAACCATTACCTCTACCACCACAACAATTACCTCAACCACCACCACACCTATTACCTCAACCACCACAACAATCACCTCAACCACCACAACTATTACCTCAACCACCACAACTATTACCTCAACCACCACAACTATTACCTCAACCGCCACAACTATCACCACAACCACCACAACTATCACCACAACCACCGCCACCACAACTATTACCTCTACCACCACAACTATTACCTCAACCACCACCACAACTAGTACCTCAACCACCACAACTATTACCTCAACAACCACCACAACTATTACCTCAACTACCACAACTATTACCTCAACCACCACCACAACCACCACCACCACAACTATTACCTCAACGACCACAACTATCACCTCAAACACCACAACTATTACCTCAACCACCACCACAACTATTACCTCAACCACCACAACTATTACCTCAACCACCACAACTATTACCTCAATCACCGCCACCACAACTATTACCTCTACCACCACAACTTTTACCTCAACCACCACAACTATTACCTCTACCACCACAACTTTTACCTCAACCACCACAACTAATACCTCAACCACCACAACTATTACCTCAACCACCACCACAACTATTACTTCAAACACCACAACTATTACCTCAACCACCACCACACCTATTACCTCAACCACCACAACTATCACCTCAACCACCACAACTATTACCTCAACAACCACCACAACCATTACCTCTACCACCACAACAATTACCTCAACCACCACCACACCTATTACCTCAACCACCACAACAATCACCTCAACCACCACAACTATTACCTCAACCACCACAACTATTACCTCAACCACCACAACTATTACCTCAACCGCCACAACTATCACCACAACCACCACAACTATCACCACAACCACCGCCACCACAACTATTACCTCTACCACCACAACTATTACCTCAACCACCACCACAACTAGTACCTCAACCACCACAACTATTACCTCAACAACCACCACAACTATTACCTCAACCGCCACAACTATCACCACAACTATCACCACAACTATCACCACAACTATTACCTCAACCACCACCACAACCACCACCACAACTATCACCACAACCACCACAACTATTACCTCAACCACCACAACTATCACCTCAACCATCACAACTATTACCTCAACCACCACCACAACTATTACCTCAACAACCACCACAACTATTACCTCAACCACCACCACAACTATCACCTCAACCACCACAACAATTACCTCAACCACCACAACTATTACCTCAACAACCACAACTATTACCTCAACAACCACCACAACTATTACCTCAACCACCACAACTATTACCTCAACTGCCACAACTATCACCACAACCACCACAACTATTACCTCAACCACCACCACAACCACCACCAAAACTATCACCACAACTATTACCTCAACCACCACAACTATTACCTCAACATCCACCACAACTATTACCTCAACCACCACCACAACTATTACCTCAACCGCCACAACTATCACCTCAACCACCACAACAATTACCTCAACCACCACAACTATTACCTCAACAACCACCACAACTATGACCTCAACCAACACCACAACTATTACCTCAACCACCACAACTATTACCTCAACGACTACAACTATTACCTCAACCACCACAACTATCACCTCAACCACCACTACAACCATTACCTCAACAACCACCACAACTATCACCACAACCACCACAACTATCACCACAACCACCACAACTATCACCACAACCACCGCCACCACAACTATTACCTCTACCACCACAACTATTACCTCAACCACCACCACAACTAGTACCTCAACCACCACAACTATTACCTCAACCACCACCACAACTATTACCTCAACCACCACAACTATTACCTCAACCACCACAACTATTACCTCAACCACCACCACAATTATTACTTCAACCACCACTACAACTATTACCTCAACATCCACCACAACTATTACCTCAACAACCACCACAACTATTACCTCAACCACCACAACTATTACCTCAACCACCACTACAACTATTACCTCAACCACCACAACTATCACCTCAACCACCACCACAACTATTACCTCAACAACCACAACTATCACCTCATCCACCACAACTATTACCTCAACCACCACAACTATTACCTCAACCACCACTACAACTATTACCTCAACCACCACAACTATTACCTCAACCACCACTACAACTATTACCTCAACCACCACAACTAGTACCTCAACCACCACAACTATTATCTCAACCACCACCACAACTATTACCTCAACCACCACAACTATCACCTCATCCACCACAACTATTACCTCAACAACCACCACAACAATTACCTCAACCACCACCACAACTATTACCTCAACCACCACAACTATCACCTCAACCACCGCAACTATTACCTCAACAACCACAACTATCACCTCAACCACCACAACTATTACCTCTACAAACACCACAACTATTACCTCTACCACCACAACTATTACCACAACCACCACAACTATTACCTCAACCACCACCACAACTATTACCTCAACCACCACAACTATTACCTCAACCATCACAACTATTACCTCAGGTACCACAACTATTACCTCAACCACCACCACAACTATTACCTCAACCACCACCACAACTATTACCTCAACCACCACCACAACTATTACCTCAACTGCCACAACTATCACCACAACCACCACAACTATTACCTCAACCACCACCACAACCACCACCACAACTATCACCACAACCACCACAACTATTACCTCAACCACCACCACAACTATTACCTCAACCACCACAACTATCACCTCAACCACCACCACAACTATTACCTCAACAACCACAACTATTACCTCAACAACCACCACAACTATCACCTCAATCACCACCACAACTATTACCTCAACCATCACCACAACTATTACCTCTACAACCACAACTATTACCTCAACCACCACCACAACTATTACCTCAACCACCACCACAACTATTACCTCAACAACCACAACTATTACCTCAACAACCACCACAACTATCACCTCAACCACCACAACTATTACCTCAACCACCACCACAACTATTACCTCTACAACCACAACTATCACCTCAACCACCACCACCACAACTATTACCTCAACCACCACCACAACTATTACCTCAAACACCACAACTATTACCTCAACCACCACCACAACTATTACCTCAACCACCACCACAACTATTACCTAAACCACCACCACAACTATTACCTAAACCACCACAACTATTACCTCAACCAACATCACAACTATTACCTCAACCACCACCACAACTATTACCTAAACCACCACCACAACTATTACCTAAACCACCACAACTATTACCTCAACAACCACAACTATTACCTCAACCACCACCACAACTATTACCTCAACCACCACCACAACTATTACCTAAACCACCACAACTAT
Source organism: Petromyzon marinus (assembly GCF_048934315.1). Lineage (NCBI taxonomy): Eukaryota > Metazoa > Chordata > Hyperoartia > Petromyzontiformes > Petromyzontidae > Petromyzon > Petromyzon marinus. The sequence goes on from NW_027422638.1 coordinate 947,598, forward strand.
TACCTCAACCAACATCACAACTATTACCTCAACCACCACCACAACTATTACCTAAACCACCACCACAACTATTACCTAAACCACCACAACTATTACCTCAACAACCACAACTATTACCTCAACCACCACCACAACTATTACCTCAACCACCACAACTATCACCTCATCCACCACAACTATTACCTCAACAACCACCACAACAATTACCTCAACCACCACCACAACTATTACCTCAACCACCACAACTATCACCTCAACCACCGCAACTATTACCTCAACAACCACAACTATCACCTCAACCACCACAACTATTACCTCTACAAACACCACAACTATTACCTCTACCACCACAACTATTACCACAACCACCACAACTATTACCTCAACCACCACCACAACTATTACCTCAACCACCACAACTATTACCTCAACCATCACAACTATTACCTCAGGTACCACAACTATTACCTCAACCACCACCACAACTATTACCTCAACCACCACCACAACTATTACCTCAACCACCACCACAACTATTACCTCAACTGCCACAACTATCACCACAACCACCACAACTATTACCTCAACCACCACCTCAACCACCACCACAACTATTACCTCAACAACCACAACTATTACCTCAACAACCACCACAACTATCACCTCAATCACCACCACAACTATTACCTCAACCACCACCACAACTATTACCTCAACCAACATCACAACTATTACCTCAACCACCACCACAACTATTACCTAAACCACCACCACAACTATTACCTAAACCACCACAACTATTACCTCAACCACCACCACAACTATTACCTCAACCACCACCACAACTATTACCTAAACCACCACCACAACTATTACCTAAACCACCACAACTATTACCTCAACCAACATCACAACTATTACCTCAACCACCACCACAACTATTACCTAAACCACCACCACAACTATTACCTAAACCACCACAACTATTACCTCAACAACCACAACTATTACCTCAACCACCACCACAACTATTACCTCAACCACCACCACAACTATTACCTCAACCACCACCACAACTATTACCTCAACTACCGCCACCACCACCACCGCTGGTACCTCAACCACTGCAAACTACCACCACCACACCACAACTACCACTACCACAACTAACACCACACATCTAACACTGTACAACCATCACCACTACAAGTACAACTTCTATCACTACCACCACCACAACTTCTACCACAACCACTACGACCACCACCACCACCACCACCACATCAACCACCACCACAACTTCTACCACAACTACTACCACCACCACCACAACAGCCACCACCACCACCGCTGTTACCTCACCACCACCACAACAACCACCACCACCACTCTTACCTCACCACCACTACCGTGGTTGTTGTTGTTGTGGTTGTTGCTGTGGTTGTTGTTGTTGTGGTTGTTGTTGTTGCTGCTGCCTCTCTGGTCCGTCTCCTCTCTCCCCCCTCGGCTCGACTGAGACCCCCACGTGACCGCGCCGGCACGCGCACCCAGTGAGGGGCGTGGCCAGGAGGTGTGTGGGCGTGGTTTAGCTCGTCGAGGGGGAGGGGCTGCGAGGTGTTTGGGCGTGGTGTAGGTGGCTAGGGGACGGGCTGCGGAGTGTCTTGGGCGTGGTTCAGATCGTCGGGGGAGGGGCTAACGAGACGTGTGGGCGTGGTTGGGATTGTTGGGGGAGGGACTATGAGACGTGCGGGCGTGGTTTAGATCGCTGGGGATTTGTGTGGGCGTGGTTTCGATCGCAGCCACTCCCCCCCAACAATCTAACCAACGCCCACAAATGTTGATATAAAGCTTTCGTAACTACAGGGATTCATATTATTGGTTCTTTCGGTAAAGTCACCACCACGTAGAAGGGAAATAATAAAATAATAAAAACATAAAACAATACAATTTTCACGACGTTTCGACTGCAACACACACAAGCAGCAATCATCATCAGGTGTGAAAACCACAGCAAGAACAATTTTAAAACCGCCACTTTTTTCAAATTGTATTGCTGTGGTTTTCACACCTGATGATGATTGCTTGTGTTGCAGTCGAAACGTCGTGAGAATTTTATTGTTTTATTATTTTATTGTTTCCCTTCTACGTGACTTTACCGAAAGAACCAAGATTATGAACGCCCACAAAGTTCGTGGCCACGCCCACGACGATCCAAACCGCGCCCACGGAGCTGATAGCCACGCCCCTAAAGGTAAGCCACACCCACAAACATAAAACCCCAAAAACATCCTAACCACTCCCACCAAGATCTAAACCAGGCCCAAAAACTTCGTGGTCACGCCCACCGCGGTCCAAACCACGCCCACACAGCTCGTAGCCACGCCCCTTCTCGTCAAACACGCCCAAAACCAACGCGACAACGCCCACCACGACCCAAACCACGCCCACACAAGCCCATAGCCACGCCCCTCAAAGAAACGAAGACCCACTCCTCCAGTGTCAGAATCAGGATCTGTAATTTGGACTGCATCAGAAGAAATCCCATTAGCTGAAAAGCTCTTCCAGGGTCTGTCCCGTGACCTCCTCGTGCACCTAGCCTGGCACAGCAGTCAACTCATGGCACCTGCTGGGTCTGTCCCGTGACCTCCTCCTGCACCTAGCCTGGCACAGCAGTCAACCCATGGCACCTGCAGGGTCTGTCCCGTGACCTCCTTCTCGTGCACCTAGCCTGGCACAGAAGTCAACCCATGGCACCTGCAGGGTTTGTCCCGTGACCTCCACCTGCACCTAGCCTGGCACAGCAGTACAACTCATGGCACCTGCTGGGTCTGTCCCGTGACCTCCTCCACCTGCACCTAGCCTGGCACAGCAGTTAACCCATGGCACCTGCTGGGTCTGTCCCGTGACCTGCACCTTGCCTGGCACAGCAGTCAACCCATGGCACTTGCTGGGTCTGTCCCGTGACCTCTTCCTCCTCCTGCACCTAGCCTGGCACAGCAGTCAACCCATGGCACCTGCTGGGTCTGTCCTGTCACCTCCTCCTGCACCTAGCCTGGCACAGCAATCACGGAGCCGCCTCAAAGTGCACCTAGCCTGGCACAGGCGTCGTGGTGACGTCACCGCGGTTGTTGTTGAGTGGGCGGGAGGCTTTGGGATGAGGGGGAGGAGTTTGGTGGAGGGAGACTTCCGATAAGAAGAGCTACCGGTTAACCCTCGATGTAACTTCCGGTGAGCCACAACTTCCGGTCTAGGGAGGTATCTTCCGGTGGGGGAGGGGCTCGTAGATGAGGGCTGAACTTCCAGTCCGTCACAACTTCCGGTCCAGGGAAGCAGCTTCCGGTGGGGGAGGAACTTACGGTAGGTGGAGCTTCCGATGAGGGGCGTGAACTTCCGGTCTGTGATAGCTTCCGGTGGGGAGTTTATGGTTAGTGGGGGCAGTACTTCCGGTGGAGGTAGCCCCTCGTGTGTGAACGCCCTGATGAAGGTCAATTGGCCGGAACGTTGACCTGCCAATCGATTTATGATTTGATGGGCGCCACTGTGAACCTCATCATCACCATCACACTCTCCCCCATCATCACCATCACACTCTCCCCCATCATCACCACCATCACTCTCTCCCCCATCATCACCACCATCACACTCTCCCCCATCACCATCACACACTCCCCCATCATCACCATCACTCTCTCCCCCATCATCACCACCATCACTCTCTCCACCATCATCACCATCACTCTCTCTCCCCCATCACCATCACTCTCTCCCCCATCATCACCACCATCACTCTCTCCCCCATCATCACCACCATCACTCTCTCCCCCATCATCACCATCACTCCCCCACCATCACCATCACACTCTCCCCCATCATCACCATCACTCTCTCCCCCATCATCACCATCACTTTCTCCCCCATCATCACCACCATCACTCTCTCCCCCATCACCATCACTCTCTCCCCCATCACCACCATCATCACCATCACACTCTCCCCCATCACCACCATCAGACTCTCTCCCCATCACCACCATCACACTCTCCCCCATCATCATCACTCTCTCCCCCATCATCACCATCACTCTCTCCCCCATCACACACCCCCATCACCACCATCACTCTCTCCCCCATCATCACCATCACACTCTCTCCCCCATAATCACAATCACACTCTCCACCATCACTCTTCCCCATCATCACCATCACTCTCTCCCCCATCACCACCATCACTCTCTCCCCCATCATCACCATCACACTCTCCCCCATCACCACCATCACTCTCTCCCCCATCATCACCATCACACTCTCCCCCATCACCACCATCACTCTCTCCCCCATCATCACCATCACACTCTCCCCCATCACCACCATCATCACTCGCTCCCCCATCATCACCATCACCACCATCACCATCACACTCTCCCCCATCACCACCATCACTCTCTCCCCCATCATCACCATCACTCTCCCCCATCACCATCACACTCTCCCCCATCACCACCATCACTCTCTCCCCCATCACCACCATCACTCTCTCCCCCATCATCACCATCACTCTCCCCCATCATCACCATCACTCTCCCCCATCACCACCATCACTCTCTCCCCCATCACCACCATCACTCTCTCCCCCATCATCACCATCACTCTCCCCCATCACCACCATCACTCTCTCCCCCATCACCACCATCACTCCCCCATCATCACCATCACACTCTCCCCCATCACCACCATCACACTCTCCCCCATCATCACCATCACTCTCTCCCCCATCACCACCATCACTCTCTCCCCCATCATCACCATCACACTCTCCCCCATCACCACCATCACTCTCTCCCCCATCATCACCATCACACTCTCCCCCATCACCACCATCACTCTCTCCCCCATCATCACCATCACACTCTCCCCCATCACCACCATCATCACTCGCTCCCCCATCATCACCATCACCACCATCACCATCACTCTCTCCCCCATCACTCTCTCCCCCATCATCACCATCACTCTCCCCCATCACCATCACACTCTCCCCCATCACCACCATCACTCTCTCCCCCATCACCACCATCACTCTCTCCCCCATCATCACCATCACTCTCCCCCATCATCACCATCACTCTCCCCTATCACCACCATCACTCTCTCCCCCATCACTCTCTCCCCCATCATCACCATCACTCTCCCCCATCACCACCATCACTCTCTCCCCCATCACCACCATCACTCCCCCATCATCACCATCACACTCTCCCCCATCACCACCATCACACTCTCCCCCATCATCACCATCACACTCTCCCCCATCACCATCACACTCTCCCCCATCACAACCATCACCACCATCACACTCTCCCCCATCACCACCATCACACTCTCCCCCATCACCGCCATCACTCTCTCCCCCATCATCACCATCACTCTCTCCCCCATCACCACCATCATCACTCTCCCCCATCACCACCATCACTCTCTCCCCCATCACCATCACTCTCTCCCCCATCACCATCACACTCTCCCCCATCACCACCATCACACTCTCCCCCATCACCACCATCACTCTCTCCCCCATCATCACCATCACTCTCTCCCCCATCACCACCATCATCACTCTACCCCATCATCACCATCACTCTCTCCCCCATCACCATCACTCTCTCCCCCATCACCATCACTCTCTCCCATCATCACCATCACACTCTCCCCCATCACCACCATCACTCTCTCCCCCATCATCACCATCATCACTCTACCCCATCACCACCATCACACTCTCCCCCATCACCACCACTATCACTCTCCCCCATCATCACCATCACTACTCTCCCCCATCACCACCACCATTACTCTCCCCCATCATCACCATCACACTCTCCCCCATCACCACCATCACTCTCTCCCCCATCACCACCATCACACTCTCCCCCATCACCACCATCACTCTCTCCCCCATCACCACCATCACACTCTCTCCCATCACCACCATCACTCTCTCCCCCATCACCATCACACTCTCCCCCATCACCACCATCACACTCTCCCCCATCACCACCATCACACTCTCCCCCATCACTCTCTCCCCCATCACCACCATCACACTCTACCCCATCATCACCATCACTCTCTCCCCCATCATCACCATCACTCTCTCCCCCATCACCACCATCACTCTCTCCCCCATCACCACCATCACACTCTCCCCCATCATCACCATCACTCTCTCCCCCATCACCACCATCACACTCTCCCCCATCACCATCACACTCTCCCCCATCACCACCATCACACTCTCCCCCATCACCACCATCACTCTCTCCCCCATCACCACCATCACTCTCTCCCCCATCACCACCATCACACTCTACCCCATCATCACCATCATCACTCTCTCCCCCATCATCACCATCACTCTCTCCCCCATCATCACTCTCTCCCCCATCATCACCATCACTCTCTCCCCCATCATCACCATCACTCTCTCCCCCATCATCACCATCACCACCATCACTCTCTCCCCCATCACCACCATCACTCTCTCCCCCATCATCACCATCACACTCTCCCCCACCATCACTCTCTCCCCCATCATCACCATCACTCTCTCCCCCATCACCACCATCACACTCTCCCCCATCACCACCATCACACTCTCCCCTCTCGGCTGTAAAACGAAAGGGAATTGAGTTTATTCACAAAAGGCAAAACAAAAACAGGAAAAAATACAAAATACAAAAATACAAAGTAAGCACCTCGCTAGTTTGGGCTGCACGTGAAGGAGTGGTCCCAGCAGGAGAGAGAGTGAGGGTGTGAGAGAGTGTGAGAGTGTAAGTGTATGACACTGTGTGTGTGAGTGACAGAGTGTGAGACAGTGAGTGTGTGAGAGTGTGAGAATGAGTGAGTGTATGACTGTGAGTGAGTGTGAGTGTATGGCAGTGTGAGTGTGAGAGTGTGACAGTGTGAGAGTGTGAGTTTGAGAATTAGTGAGTGTATGACAGTGTGAGTGTGTGAGTGACAGAGAGTGAGTGTGAGAGTGTGTGTGACACTGATTGAGTGACAGTGTGAGTGTGTGTGAGAGTGAGTGACAGAGAGTGAGTGTGAGACTGAGTGTGTGAGAATGAGTGTGTATGACTGTGAGTGAGTGTATGACAGTGTGAGTGAGTGTGAGAGTGTGACAGTGTGAGAGTGTGTGAGTTTGAGAATGAGTGAGTGTATGACAGTGTGAGTGTGCGAGTGACAGAGAGTGAGTGTGAGACAGTGAGTGAGAGTGTGAGAATGAGTGAGTGTATGACTGTGAGTGAGTGTGAGAGTGAGTGTATGACAGTGTGAGTGAGTGTGAGAATGAGTGAGTGTATGACAGTGTGAGTGTGAGAGTGACAGAGTGGGTGTGAGAGTGAGTGTATATTGCAGTGTGAGTGAGTGTGAGAGTATGACAGTGTGAGAGTGACAGAGTGTGACAGTGTGAGAGTGTGTGTGAGAGTGTGACAGTGTGTGAGTGTGAGAATGAGTGAGTGTATGACTGTGAGCGAGTGTGAGAGTGTGACAGAGAGTGAGTGTGAGAGTGAGTGTATATTGCAGTGTGAGTGAGTGTGAGTGTATGACAGTGTGAGAGTGACAGTGAGTGTGAGAGTGTGAGTGACAGAGAGTGAGCGTGAGAGTATGACAGTGTGAGAGTGACAGTGAGAGTGACATAGAGTGTGACAGTGTGAGAGTGAGTGTGTGTGAGTGTGACAGTGTGACAATGTGTGAGAGTGTGACAGTGTGTGAGTGACAGAGTGAGTGTGAGAGTCTTTGGAATCAACATGAAGCAGTTTAAGTACGGTGAAAATACAACTTAAAACAATGATACACACAACAACCACCACTCAACCACTATACACAACCACCACTGAAACCACCTCAACCACACACAACCACCTCGCAAACACGACGACACAACCTCACATAAAATACACACACCAACCATAAGCACATACAACACACACACAATCACAACCTCATTACACAACCACACACAACAACCACACGTACAATACACACAACCGCCATTCGCCACTAAATGGCGGTGATGTCACCACGGCCGCTGTGCCAGGCTAGGTGCACGTTGAGGCCACGTTAAGTGTCGAACGCCCGCTGGCAGGAGGTCACGGGACAGACCCAGCAGGTGCCACGGGTCGACTGATCGAGATCACCGGCAGATGCACCACCTGTGCCCCCTACTGTGCCAACCTGCTGCGCTTTAGCCACTCGGCGCTCCGCTCGTTGTTGTGAGCGTCGCTGCTCCGCCCTCCGTTGTTGTTGGAGGGGCGACTGCCTCCAACTGCCCAGTAGCGGCGTCCACGGTAGGTCCTGGGTGTCAAGGACATGGGCTCGCATCCGCTGTTCCGTCACTACGTAGCCCAACAGATGTTCTTGCTTGGACCCGGCCTGCATCCACGATGTTGTGTGGATGCGCCGATGCCGGAACAGCGTGCGTAGGTAATTACAAGCCCATGGGCTGCACAAAAATCTAGCAGCCTCCTACCGTTGTTATTGAGCTGATCTGGCCCATGGCTTCCAATCACTCCAGACCAGGTGCCAGCATCATGACAAACTCGGGCATTGAAGTCACCCAACAAGATGACTCTATCCCAAGGGGCCACTTTAGCCAGCGCCTGTGACAGGTGGTCATAGAAGGCATCTGACTCATCGGCCTTGCCTGCATCCCTCCACTGATGTTCGTCTTCAGTGAAACCACGACCACCACTCCTCGCCTCCGGTTGACGGGAAGGCGAGCCCACAGTAGCCTGGGGCTTACAGCTTCCCCGCAACGCTCCCACGCCCCCCTTCATTCTTTTGTTCAGGAGTAGAGCCACTCCCTGTTGTTCGGCAGTCTGCTGTCCCGAGTAGAGGACTGTCCACCCACCCCTCATGGTGGCAGGAGCCAGAGCCGGTCCGCCGGACCTCCTGAATGCCGCAGAGATCCAGGCGGTACCGGTCCAGCTCCCGACAGAGGAGCGGCAGCCTCTCCTCCCCGGGGCGAGCGTTCGAACATTCCACGTGGCCACACGCGGTGGCTTTGCAGGAGCCCCGAGGGTTACGGGATTCGGTCTCCCGGCTCCGCCAAACGGGGTTTGACCAGGAGACGTCATGGACGCCTGTCCCCCCGGGGCCTCCGGCACAATCTTCGCTAGATTTTGAGGGCTGAGGGGGTTACCAGCCCCTCGCACCCATCCAGAGCCCCCCAATTTGGCCTCTGTGTTGGCCGATGTTGAAATTGGCTTCTCCTCCATGGCACTGCACGCATCAACCACGGCGTTACCGTTCGGCACCACCGAGGACGTAGGGAAGGGGTTTTGTCACACACACGACGACACATACACACAACCACACAACCACACACACACAACCACACACACAACCACACACACAACCACACATACAATACACGCAAACAACCGCAATACACACACACACCACAATACACCACACACATACACACAACCACACACACACATACAATACACGCAAACAAACACAATACACACACACAAACCACAATACACCACACACACACACAACTACACACATACAATACACACACACACAATCACACACACACCAACCACACACATGCAATACACACACAACCACAATACACAATCACATACAGAACTTCAATACACAACCACACACAACCGCACACACACACCACAACTTCAGTACACAACCACACACAACAACCACACACAACAACCACGCACACAACCACACACACAACAACCACACACACAACCGCACACAACAAACACAACCACACACAACAACCACGCACACAACCACACACACACACAACAACCACACACATACACACAACCACACACACAACAACACGCACAACCACATACACACAACCACAACACACAACCACACGCACATACACAACAACAATCAGCAAGCTAATAGGTACACGAGTATGTGTATAATAATATAATAATGCAGGGTTAATGAGCGCTAATACTGTGTGGCATTGACAACACCACCACCATCATCACCACCAAAGACCCCCCGTGTAGCCTCTAACAGATTATTTGGGGCAAGTGCTCTTAGCGAGTAGCCAGCGGAGGCTACCGGCGCTGTGGCGCATGAGGGGGTGGCCAGCATCACCACACGCGCCCGGCCGCCTTTGTCTTCCCCCCCCCCCAGCGCACTACAATGCACCGGGCAACCTAGTTGAGGCCGAGTAGACCTAGGGGAGGCACGGTCCCAGGTACCCGTTGTTTGGATAATCGCTGCTGCTACTACCAATGAGTTGATGGTGGTGGTGGTCGTGGTGGTCATGGTGGTGATGGTCGTGGTGGTGGTCGTGGTGGTGGTCGTGGTGATGGTCGTGGTGATGGTCATGGTGGTGGTGGTGATGATGGTCGTGGTCGTGGTGATGGTCGTGGTGGTCGTGGTGGTGGTGATGGTGGTCGTGGTGGTGGTCGTGGTGGTCGTGGTGGTGATGGTCATGGTGGTGGTGGTCGTGGTGGTGATGGTCGTGGTGGTGATGGTGGTGATGGTCGTGGTGATGGTCGTGGTGATGGTCGTGATGATGGTCATGGTTGTGGTGATGGTCGTGGTGGTGATGGTCGTGGTGGTCGTGGTGGTGGTGATGGTGGTCGTGGTGATCGTGGTGGTGGTCGTGGTGATGGTGGTCGTGGTGGTGATGGTGGTCGTGGTGGTGGCCGTGGTGGTGGTGATCGTGGTGGTGGTCGTGGTGGTGGTTGTGGTGGTCGTGAGCGGGAATCGAACTTGGGTCTCTGGCCCGGTAAGTAAGAGCGGTGGCGCAGCGGTTAGCTGCTCCACCGCTCTTCATCCTCATCACCGCCACTGTCGTCATCATCGTCAACATCACCACCGTCACCATCGTCAACATCATCACCATCACCACCACCATCATCGTCATCATTGTCATCATCACCACCACCGTCATCATCGTCATCATCGTCAACATCACCACCATCACCACCGTCATCATCGTCAACATCACCACCATCACCACCGTCATCATCGTCACCATCATCACCACCACTGTCATCATCGTCATGATCATCAACATCACCGCCATCATCATCGTCAACATCACCACCATCATCATCGTCACCATCGTCATCATCGTCAACATCACCACCATCGTCATCATCGCCAACATCACCACCATCACCATCATCACCGTCATCATTGTCAACATCACCACCACCATCACCGTCATCACCGTCATCATCGTCATCATCACCACCACCATCATCATCGTCACCATCGTCAACATCACCACCATCGTCATCATCGTCAACATCACCATCACCACCGTCATCATCGTCATCATTGTCAACATCACCACTATCATCATTGTCATCATCGTCAACATCACCACCACCATCATCGTCAAAATCATCACCATCATCACCACCATCATCATCGTCGACATCATCATCGTCATCACCACCATCACTGTCAAAGTCATGAGGAATGGTGTATCCACTGCTGGGTGAATGTCTGATCAGCCATCACCACCATCCAGTCCCAGTAGTCCAGTCCGGGTAGTCCAGTCCTGCTAGTCCAGTCCGGGTAGTCCAGTCCGGGTAGTCCAGTCCCGGTTGTCCAGTGCCGGTAGTCCAAGTCCCGGTAGTCCATTCCTGCTAGTCCAGTCCGGTGGTTATGTCCCGGCAGTCCAGTCCGGTAGTTTGGTCAAATGATCCCAGCTCATAGTTATAATTGGTGGTTAATCTGGTAGCCTGCCCTGGTAGTCCAGCCCGGTAATCCAGCCCGGTATTTGAGTCCGGCAGTCCAATGGTAGTCCGGTCCGGTAATCCATGCCGGTTGTTACGTCCCAAAGTCCAGCCCGCTAGTCCAGACATGGTAGTCCGGTCTGTTAATCCGTGCCGGTTGTTACGTCCCGAATTCCAGCCCGGTAGTCCAGCCCGGTAGTCCAGCCCGCTAGTCCAGCCCGGTAGTCCAGACATGGTAGTCTGGTCCAGGTATTCCATGCCGGTTGTTCAGTCCCTAGTCCAGCCCGGTTTTTCAGTCCTGTAGGCCAGACATGGTAGTCCGGTCCGTCAATCCGTGCCGGTTGTTGCGTCCCGAATTCCAGCCCGGATAGTCCAGCCCGGTAGTCCAGACGTGGTAGTCCGGTCCAGGTATTCCATGCCGGTTGTTCTGTCCCTAGTCCAGCCTGGTTTTTCAGTCCTGTAGTCCAGACATGGTAGTCCGGTCCGTCAATCCGTGCCGGTTGTTGGGTCCCGAATTCCAGCCCGGTTAGTCCAGTCCCGGTAAAATTCAACCTGGCACTCCAATGTGGTGATCCCAGCGGGCAGCTGTCACTGGTGGCTCAGACGCTGGCGGCTCACCCCGGTAATCCAGTCCGGTAGTTCCACACCGGCTTGGCAACTCAAATAGTCTGTTTTTGGTGGCTCTGGTTTTGGTGGCTCTGGTTTTTGGTGGCTCTTGTTTTTGGAGGCACTGTTTTTGGTGGCTCGGTTTTGGTGGCTCGGTTTTGGTGGCTCTGTTTTGGTAGCTGTTTTTGGTGGCTCTGTTTTTTGGTGGCTCTGGTTTTTTGGTGGCTCTGGTTTTTGGTGGCTCTGTTTTTGGTGATTCTGGTTTTGGTGGCTCTGGTTTTTGGTGGCTCTGGTTTTGGTGGCTCTGGTTTTTTGTGGTTCTGTTATTGGTGGCTGTTTTTGGTGGCTCTTGTTTTGGTAGCTCTGTTTTGGTGGCTCTGGTTTTGGTGGCTCTGGTTTTGGTGGCTCTGGTTTTTGGTGGCTCTGGTTTTTGGTGGCTCTGTTTTTGGTGGCTCTGTTTTTGGTGGCTTTGGTTTTGGCGCGTCGGTTTTGGTGGCTCTGGTTTTTGGTGGCTCTGGTTTTTGGTGGCTCTGGTTTTTGGTGGCTCTGTTTTTGGTGGCTCTGGTTTTGGTGGCTCTGTTTTTGGTGGCTTTGGTTTTGGCGCCTCGGTTTTGGTGGCTCTGGTTTTTTGGTGGCTCTGGTTTTTGGTGGCTCTGTTTTTGGTGGTTCTGGTTTTGGTGGCTCTGGTTTTGGTGGCTCTGTTTTTGGTGGCTTTGGTTTTGGTGGCTCTGTTTTGGTGGCTCTGGTTTTGGTGGCTCTGTTTTTGGTGGCTCTGTTTTTGGTGGCTCTGTTTTGGTGGCTCTGTTTTGGTGGCTCGGTTTTGGTGGCTCTGTTTTTGGTGGCTGTTTTGGTGGCTCTATTTTGGTGGCTCGGTTTTGGTGGCTCGGTTTTGGTGGCTCTGGTTTTGGTGGCTCTGTTTTGGTGGCTCGGTTTTGGTGGCTCTGGTTTTGGTGGCTCTGGTTTTTGGTGGCTCTGGTTTTTGGTGGTTCTGTTTTGGTGGCTCTGTTTTTGGTGGTTCGGTCCGGCAAAATTCATCCCGGATGTCACCAGCTAATCGGTGGTTCAGTCGTTGAGTCGCCGGTAGTTCTCTCTGGTGGTGGTACCCCCCCCCCCCCCCACCGTGGTACCCTCTGTGGTAGTGCCACCCCGGAACCTCCCTGTGGTAGTCCCCTGTGGTAGTCCCCTGCAGTACCCCCTCTGTTACCCCTCCCTGTGGTACGCTGTGCGGTAGTTCCACCCCTGTACCTCCTCGCGGTACCCCTGTGGTAGTCCCCTGTGGCAGTCCCCCCCCCGTACCCCCTTCAATAGACCGCTGCGGTACCCCCCCCTGGTAGTCCCCCCCCAGTACCTTCCTGTGCGGTACCCCCTAGGGGTAGTCCACCCCCACCCCTACCCTAGGGGTAGTCCACCCCCACTCCTACCCTAGGGGTAGTCCACCCCCACCCACCTCTACCCTAGGGGTAGTCCACCCCCACCCACCCCTACACTAGGGGTAGTCCACCCCCACCCACCTCTACCCTAGGGGTAGTCCACCCCTACCCTAGGGGTAGTCCACCCCTACCCTAGGGGTAGTCCACCCCCACCCCTACCCGAGGGGTAGTCCACCCCCACCCACCTCTACCCTAGGGGTAGTCCACCCCCACCCCTACCCTAGGTGTAGTCAACCCCAACACCTACCCTAGGGGTAGTCCACCCCAACCCACCTCTACCCTAGGGGTAGTCCACCCCCACCCCTACCCTAGGGGTAGTCAACCCCAACACCCACCCTAGGGGTAGTCCACCCCTACCCTAGGTGTAGTCAACCCCAACACCTACCCTAGGGGTAGTCCACCCCCCCCACCCCACCCCGCACACCAGCGGCAAGGTTCACTTCTTCCCCTGCCGCATGTGTAGAGGCAGGAGGGCGGTGCGGGCTGGCCCCGGCACGCCGCCGCCGCCGCCGCCGCCGGCAGCCGCCGCCCCCCCAGCCACGCCGGCAGTGACCTCGGCGCGCACCATGTGCCTGAGCCGGTCGGACGTGGGCAGAACCGCCACCTTGGTAGCGCCCGAGGAGCCGCCACCACCGCCTGCACCGCCTCCGCCGCCACCGCCTGCAGCGCCTCCGCCGCCTCCGCCGCCATCGCCGCCAACCCCAGCCCTCACAAACGCCCGCTTGGCTTTGCGGGGCGGTGCCGGTTTGGAGGCAGCAACCGTCGACGGCAACGCGTCGCCGTCGCCGCCGCCGCCGCCGCCGCCGCTGCCACCGCCGCCCTGCGCCGCCGCACCGCCCACCCGCCTCCGCCGGTGGCCGCCGGCACCGCCGCCGCCCGGCAGGGGCACGTCGTAAACAGCGTCGCCGCCGTGCAACCACGACAGCTTGGGCTTGGTGGTGGGGTCCGGCGGCCGCGGCGGCGGCGGCGTCGTCGTCGCCGCCGTCGTCGCCGTCGCCGCCGGCAACGTCGGCGTCGGCGGCGGCGGCGGCGTCGGCAGCTCGCGGTGCCGAGAGGAGGCGCGCCCGTGACGCCCCCCCCCCATCCTGCCACGCTGGGACGACAGCGGCGTGGCGCCGGTGGTGCCGGTGGCGCCGGTGGCGCCGGGCGGGTGCACGTGGGCATACACGGCTGGCACCTTCGTGTGCGCCTCCGACAGCATCGAGTAGTCCGCCGTTGCTGCTGCTGCTGTTGTTGTTGTTGCTGTTGCCGTGGCGATCGTTGTTGCTGGTGAGCTACCGGCGGCGTGGTTGGCTGGGGGTAGCTCGGCGGACGGGCGAGGCGGGGTGCCCACCGCGGGCCCCGCGGAGTCGGAGTCAGAGTCCGGATCCAGCTCCGGCTCCAGTTCCGGGATTTCCGCCATCTCGGAGCCTCGCGCGCTGCCTGGGGGTGGGTGGAGTGGGTAGGGTGGGTGGGTGTAGTGGGTGTAGTGGGTGTAGTGGGTGTAGTGGGTGGGGTGGGTGTAGTGGGTGTAGTGGGTGGGGTGGGTGTAGTGGGTGTAGTGTGTGGGGTGGGTGTAGTGGGTGGGGTGGGTGGAGTGGGTGTAGTGGGTGTGGTGGGTGTAGTGGGTGGAGTGGGTGTAGTGGGTGGGGTGGGTGTAGTGGGTGGGGTGGGTGTAGTGGGTTTAGTGGGCGTGGTGGGTGTAGTAGGTGGAGTGGGTGGGGTGGGGTGGGTGTAGTGGGTGTAGTAGGTGGAGTGGGTGGGGTGGGGTGGGTGGAGTGGGTGGAGTGGGTGGAGTGGGTGGGGTGGGTGTAGTGGGTGTAGTGGGTGGAGTGGGTGTAGTGGGTGGGGTGGGTGTAGTGGGTGTAGTGGGTGGGGTGGGTGTAGTGGGTGTAGTGTGTGGGGTGGGTGTAGTGGGTGGGGTGGGTGGAGTGGGTGTAGTGGGTGTGGTGGGTGTAGTGGGTGGAGTGGGTGTAGTGGGTGGGGTGGGTGTAGTGGGTGGGGTGGGTGTAGTGGGTTTAGTGGGCGTGGTGGGTGTAGTAGGTGGAGTGGGTGGGGTGGGGTGGGTGTAGTGGGTGTAGTAGGTGGAGTGGGTGGGGTGGGGTGGGTGGAGTGGGTGGAGTGGGTGGAGTGGGTGGGGTGGGTGTAGTGGGTGTAGTGGGTGGAGTGGGTGTAGTGGGTGAGTGTTGTTGCATCTCACTCCTCAGTATGCCGGGAAAGGTCCTGGCAAGGATTATTCAACATCGCCTTGCCAGGCACGCTGAGGAGAGGCTTGTGGAGCCCCAATGCGGTTTCAGGAAAGGGCGGTCCTGCACGGATGCCATATTTTCTGTCTGTCTGCTACAGCAGAGGTGTAGGGAATTCCAGCAAGACCTACATCTCTGCTTTATTGACCTGATCAAGGCCTATGATACCATCAGTAGGCCTGGGCTCTGGGTTGTTATTCGTGCTTTCGGAGTCCCTGACTCTCTGCTCACGATCATTAAGGACCTTCATGATGGTGAGCGGGCCCGGGTAAAATTACGTGGCCGGGAGTCGGGAGGCATTTTCCCTGTTCACCTGGGGGTGCGACAGGGATGTCCTCTGGCTCCCACATTATTTAACATCTATTTTGACCATGTAGTGCACGTGGCACAGGCTAGAGAAGACATGGAGTGATGTGGTACGGGAGGACGTGGAGCTGAGTGGACTTGCCGATGACCGGTACCAGCGGTGTCAAGATCGGCCTCTGTGGAGGGGGCTCGTGAAGGCCGCTACTGGGCAGTTGGAGGCAGTCGCCCTCCAACAACAACAGAGGGCAGAGGAGCGACGCTCACAACAACGAGCGGAGCGCCGGGTGGCTAAAGCACAGCAGGTTGGCACAGTAGGGGGCACAGGTGGTGCATCAGCCAGTCATCTCAGTCAGTCGACCCGTGGCACCTGGGTCTGCCCCGTGACCTCCTGCCAGCGGGCGTTCGACACTTCACGTGGCCTCAAGGTGCAAATAGCCTGGCGAATGGCGGTTGTTGGTGGTGATGGTGGTGATAGTGGTGATGATGGTGATGATGATAATGACGGTGATGATGGTGGTGATGATGATGACGGTGATGATGATGACGGTGATGATGATGGTTGTGGTGATGATAGTGGTGATGATGATGGTGATGATGGTGGTGATGATAGTGGTGATGATAGTGGTGATGATGGTGGTGATGGTGATGATGATGGTGGTGATGATGATGGTGGTGATGATGATGGTGATGATGGTGGTGATGATAGTGGTGATGATAGTGGTGATGATGGTGGTGATGGTGATGATGATGGTGGTGATGATGATGGTGGTGATGATGGTGGTGGTGATGATGGTGGTGGTGGTGGAGCCACCTTCGGGGATGCAGTACACAGGGCCATCCTCCATGGTGTCGAAGGAGGAGAAGGAGTCCACGGAGGTCCAAGAGGGTGAGGGCTGCTCCACAAAGCTGCAGTGGTACGTGTGGTCTACCTCGTGTGGGTTCACTGTGGAGACATGGTGGGTGTGTGAGTGTGTGGGTGGGTGTGTGGTCTACCTCGTGTGGGTTCACTGTGGAGACACGGTGGGTGGGTGAGTGTGTGGGTTAGTGTGTGGGTTAGTGTGTGTGTGTGAGTGTGTGGTCTACCTCGTGTGGGTTCACTGTGGAGACACGGTGGGTGGGTGAGTGTGTGAGTGTGTGTGTGGTCTACCTCGTGTGGGTTCACTGTGGAGACACGGTGGGTGTGTGAGTGTGTGGGTTAGTGTGTGAGTGTGTGAGTGTGTGTGTGGTCTACCTCGTGTGGGTTCACTGTGGAGACACGGTGGGTGTGTGAGTGTGTGTGTGGTCTACCTCGTGTGGGTTCACTGTGGAGACACGGTGGGTGTGTGAGTGTGTGGGTGGGTGTGTGGTCTACCTCGTGTGGGTTCACTGTGGAGACACGGTGGGTGGGTGAGTGTGTGGGTTAGTGTGTGTGTGTGAGTGTGTGAGTGTGTGGTCTACCTCGTGTGGGTTCACTGTGGAGACACGGTGGGTGGGTGAGTGTGTGAGTGTGTGGGTGGGTTAGTGTGTGTGTGAGTGAGTGTGTGGTCTACCTCGTGTGGGTTCACTGTGGAGACACGGTGGGTGTGTGAGTGTGTGGGTTAGTGTGTGTGTGAGTGTGTGGGTGGGTGTGTGGTCTACCTCGTGTGGGTTCACTGTGGAGACACGGTGGGTGTGTGAGTGTGTGTGAGTGTGTGAGTGTGTGTGTGGTCTACCTCGTGTGGGTTCACTGTGGAGACACAGTGGGTGGGTGGGTGTGTGAGTGTGTGTGTGTGAGTGTGTGAGTGTGTGTGTGAGTGGGTGTGTGTGTGTGTGGTCTACCTCGTGTGGGTTCACTGTGGAGACACGGTGGGTGTGTGAGTGTGTGTGTGTGTGGTCTACCTCGTGTGGGTTCACTGTGGAGACACGGTGGGTGTGTGAGTGTGTGAGTGGGTTAGTGTGTGTGTGAGTGTGTGAGTGTGTGTGTGAGTGTGTGTGTGGTCTACCTCGTGTGGGTTCACTGTGGAGACACGGTGGGTGGGTGTATGAGTGTGTGTGTGAGTGTGTGAGTGTGTGGTCTACCTCGTGTGGGTTCACTGTGGAGACACGGTGGGTGTGTGAGTGTGTGAGTGTGTGTGTGGTCTACCTCGTGTGGGTTCACTGTGGAGACACGGTGGGTGTGTGAGTGTGTGAGTGTGAGTGGGTGTGTGAGTGTGTGAGTGTGTGTGTGGTCTACCTCGTGTGGGTTCACTGTGGAGACACGGTGGGTGTGTGAGTGTGTGAGTGTGAGTGGGTGTGTGAGTGTGTGAGTGTGTGTGTGGTCTACCTCGTGTGGGTTCACTGTGGAGACACGGTGGGTGGGTGAGTGGGTGGGTGTGTGAGTGTGTGGTCTACCTCGTGTGGGTTCACTGTGGAGACACGGTGGGTGTGTGAGTGTGTGAGTGTGTGTGTGGTCTACCTCGTGTGGGTTCACTGTGGAGACACGGTGGGTGTGTGTGTGAGTGTGTGGGTTAGTGTGAGTGTGTGTGTGGTCTACCTCGTGTGGGTTCACTGTGGAGACACGGTGGGTGGGTGTGTGAGTGTGTGTGTGGTCTACCTCGTGTGGGTTCACTGTGGAGACACGGTGGGTGTGTGGGTGTGTGTGTGGTCTACCTCGTGTGGGTTCACTGTGGAGACACGGTGGGTGTGTGAGTGTGTGTGTGGTCTACCTCGTGTGGGTTCACTGTGGAGACACGGTGGGTGTGTGAGTGTGTGTGTGGTCTACCTCGTGTGGGTTCACTGTGGAGACACGGTGGGTGTGTGTATGAGTGGGTGTGTGAGTGGGTTAGTGTGGGTGTGTGAGTGTGTGAGTGTGTGGGTGGGTGTGTGGGTGTGTGGGTGTGTGAGTGTGTGAGTGTGTGTGTGGTCTACCTCGTGTGGGTTCACTGTGGAGACACGGTGGGTGTGTGAGTGTGTGAGTGTGAGTGGGTGTGTGTGTGAGTGTGGGTGTGAGTGTGTGAGTGTGTGGGTGGGTGTGTGGGTGTGTGAGTGTGTGAGTGTGTGTGTGGTCTACCTCGTGTGGGTTCACTGTGGAGACACGGTGGGTGTGTGAGTGTGTGTGTGTGTGGTCTACCTCGTGTGGGTTCACTGTGGAGACACGGTGTGTGGGTGTGTGTGTGAGTGTGTGAGTGTGTGTGAGTGTGTGTGTGGTCTACCTCGTGTGGGTTCACTGTGGAGACACGGTGGGTGGGTGTATGAGTGTGTGTGTGAGTGTGTGAGTGTGTGTGTGGTCTACCTCGTGTGGGTTCACTGTGGAGACACGGTGGGTGTGTGAGTGTGTGAGTGTGTGTGTGGTCTACCTCGTGTGGGTTCACTGTGGAGACACGGTGGGTGTGTGAGTGTGTGAGTGTGAGTGGGTGTGTGAGTGTGTGAGTGTGTGTGTGGTCTACCTCGTGTGGGTTCACTGTGGAGACACGGTGGGTGTGTGAGTGTGTGAGTGTGAGTGTGTGAGTGTGTGTGTGGTCTACCTCGTGTGGGTTCACTGTGGAGACACGGTGGGTGTGTGAGTGTGTGAGTGTGTGTGTGGTCTACCTCGTGTGGGTTCACTGTGGAGACACGGTGGGTGTGTGAGTGTGTGAGTGTGTGTGTGGTCTACCTCGTGTGGGTTCACTGTGGAGACACGGTGGGTGTGTGAGTGTGTGAGTGTGTGTGTGGTCTACCTCGTGTGGGTTCACTGTGGAGACACGGTGGGTGTGTGAGTGTGTGTGTGTGTGAGTGGGTGTGTGTGTGTGTGGTCTACCTCGTGTGGGTTCACTGTGGAGACACGGTGTGTGGGTGTATGAGTGTGTGTGTGAGTGTGTGAGTGTGTGTGTGGTCTACCTCGTGTGGGTTCACTGTGGAGACACGGTGGGTGTGTGAGTGTGTGAGTGTGTGTGTGGTCTACCTCGTGTGGGTTCACTGTGGAGACACGGTGGGTGTGTGAGTGAGTGTGTGTGTGAGTGGTCTACCTCGTGTGGGTTCACTGTGGAGACACGGTGGGTGTGTGAGTGTGTGAGTGTGTGGGTTAGTGTGTGAGTGTCGGTGTGAGTGTGTGAGTGTGTGGGTGGGTGTGTGTGTGTGTGAGTGTGTGAGTGTGTGTGTGGTCTACCTCGTGTGGGTTCACTGTGGAGACACGGTGGGTGTGTGTGTGAGTGTGTGAGTGTGTGTGTGGTCTACCTCGTGTGGGTTCACTGTGGAGACACGGTGGGTGTGTGAGTGTGTGAGTGTGTGTGTGGTCTACCTCGTGTGGGTTCACTGTGGAGACACGGTGGGTGTGTGAGTGTGTGAGTGTGTGTGTGGTCTACCTCGTGTGGGTTCACTGTGGAGACACGGTGGGTGGGTGTGTGAGTGGGTGTGTGGGTTAGTGTGTGTGTGTGAGTGTGGGTGTGGTCTACCTCGTGTGGGTTCACTGTGGAGACACGGTGGGTGGGTGTGTGAGTGAGTGTGTGGGTTAGTGTGTGTGTGTGAGTGTGTGGGTGGGTGTGTGAGTGAGTGAGTGTGTGAGTGGGTGAGTGGGTGAGTGGGTGTGTGAGTGGGTGTGTGAGTGGGTGTGTGAGTGTGTGGTCTACCTCGTGTGGGTTCACTGTGGAGACACGGTGGGTGTGTGAGTGTGTGAGTGTGTGTGTGGTCTACCTCGTGTGGGTTCACTGTGGAGACACGGTGGGTGGGTGTGTGAGTGTGTGTGTGAGTGTGTGAGTGTGTGTGTGGTCTACCTCGTGTGGGTTCACTGTGGAGACACGGTGGGTGTGTGAGTGTGTGAGTGTGTGTGTGGTCTACCTCGTGTGGGTTCACTGTGGAGACACGGTGGGTGTGTGGGTGTGTGAGTGTGTGTGTGGTCTACCTCGTGTGGGTTCACTGTGGAGACACGGTGGGTGTGTGAGTGTGTGGGTTAGTGTGTGTGTGTGAGTGTGTGTGTGGTCTACCTCGTGTGGGTTCACTGTGGAGACACGGTGGGTGTGTGAGTGTGTGAGTGTGTGTGTGGTCTACCTCGTGTGGGTTCACTGTGGAGACACGGTGGGTGTGTGGGTGTGTGAGTGTGTGTGTGGTCTACCTCGTGTGGGTTCACTGTGGAGACACGGTGGGTGTGTGAGTGTGTGGGTTAGTGTGTGTGTGTGAGTGTGTGTGTGGTCTACCTCGTGTGGGTTCACTGTGGAGACACGGTGGGTGTGTGAGTGTGTGAGTGTGTGTGTGGTCTACCTCGTGTGGGTTCACTGTGGAGACACGGTGGGTGTGTGGGTGTGTGAGTGTGTGTGTGGTCTACCTCGTGTGGGTTCACTGTGGAGACACGGTGGGTGGGTGAGTGTGTGTGTGGTCTACCTCGTGTGGGTTCACTGTGGAGACACGGTGGGTGTGTGAGTGTGTGAGTGTGTGGGTTAGTGTGTGTGTGTGAGTGTGTGAGTGTGTGGGTTAGTGTGTGAGTGTGTGGGTGTGTGAGTGTGTGTGTGAGTGTGTGAGTGTGTGGGTGGTCTACCTCGTGTGGGTTCACTGTGGAGACACGGTGGGTGTGTGAGTGTGTGAGTTAGTGAGTGTGTGTGTGAGTGTGTGAGTGTGTGGGTGGGTGTGTGGGTGTGTGAGTGTGTGAGTGTGTGAGTGTGTGGGTGTGTGAGTGTGTGAGTGTGTGGTCTACCTCGTGTGGGTTCACTGTGGAGACACGGTGGGTGGGTGTATGAGTGTGTGTGTGAGTGGGTTAGTGTGTGTGTGAGTGTGTGGGTGTGTGGGTTAGTGTGTGTGTGTGAGTGTGTGAGTGTGTGTGTGGTCTACCTCGTGTGGGTTCACTGTGGAGACACGGTGGGTGTGTGAGTGTGTGAGTGTGTGTGTGGTCTACCTCGTGTGGGTTCACTGTGGAGACACGGTGGGTGTGTGAGTGTGTGAGTGGGTTAGTGGGTGTGTGTGTGAGTGTGTGGGTGGGTGTGTGGGTGTGTGAGTGTGTGTGTGGTCTACCTCGTGTGGGTTCACTGTGGAGACACGGTGGGTGTGTGAGTGTGTGGGTTAGTGTGTGTGTGTGTGTGAGTGTGTGAGTGTGTGGGTGGGTGTGTGGGTGTGTGAGTGTGTGAATGTGTGGGTGGGTGTGTGGGTGTGTGAGTGTGTGAGTGTGTGTGTGGTCTACCTCGTGTGGGTTCACTGTGGAGACACGGTGGGTGTGTGAGTGTGTGAGTGTGTGGGTTAGTGTGTGTGTGTGAGTGTGTGAGTGTGTGGGTGTGTGAGTGTGTGAGTGTGTGAGTGTGTGTGTGGGTGTGTGGGTGTGTGGGTGTGTGGGTGTGTGTGTGGTCTACCTCGTGTGGGTTCACTGTGGAGACACGGTGGGTGTGTGAGTGTGTGAGTGGGTGTGTGAGTGTGTGGTCTACCTCGTGTGGGTTCACTGTGGAGACACGGTGGGTGTGTGAGTGTGTGGGTTAGTGTGTGGGTTAGTGTGTGTGTGTGAGTGTGTGTGTGAGTGTGTGGGTGTGTGTGTGGGTGTGTGTGTGAGTGTGTGGGTGTGTGGGTGTGTGAGTGTGTGAGTGTGTGTGTGGTCTACCTCGTGTGGGTTCACTGTGGAGACACGGTGGGTGGGTGTGTGAGTGGGTGTGTGAGTGGGTTAGTGTGTGTGTGTGTGTGTGAGTGTGTGAGTGTGTGGGTGCGTGGGTGTGTGTGTGGGTGTGTGTGTGTGTGAGTGGGTGTGTGTGGGTGTGTGAGTGGGTGTGTGGGTGTGTGAGTGGGTGTGTGGGTGTGTGAGTGGGTGTGTGGGTGAGTGTGTGGGTGAGTGTGAGTGTGTGTGTGGTCTACCTCGTGTGGATTCACTGTGGAGACACGGTGGGTGTGTGAGTGTGTGTGTGAGTGGGTGTGTGGGTGAGTGTGTGGGTGAGTGTGTGTGTGGGTGGGTGAGTGGGTGTGTGGGTGAGTGGGTGGGTGAGTGAGTGGGTGAGTGTGTGGGTGAGTGGGTGAGTGTGTGGGTGGGTGGGTGAGTGAGTGGGTGTGTGGGTGAGTGTGTGGGTGGGTGAGTGAGTGTGTGTGAGTGGGTGAGTATGTGTGTTATTGTGTGGTGGGTGAGTGTGTGGGTGTATGGGTGGGTGGGTCAGTGAGTGGATGTGTAGGTGAGTGTGTGGGTGTGTGGGTGGGTGAGTGGGTGAGTGTGTGGGTGTGTGGGTGGGTGTGTGGTGTGTGTGGTGTGTGTGTGTGTGGTGTGTGTGTGGTGGGTGAGTGTGCGAGTGAGCGAGTTAGTGGTGAGTGAGTCAGTGAGTGTGGTGAGTAGCGAGTGAGCGAGTGTCTGGTGAGTCAGTGGGTGAGCGGGTGGGTGAGTGAGCGAGTGTGTGGGTGAGTGGGTCAGTGAGTGTGGTGAGTAGCGAGTGAGCGTGTGGTGAGTCAGTGGGTGAGTGGGTGGGTGAGTGAGTGTGCGAGTGAGCGAGTGTGTGGTGAGTGAGTCGGTGAGTGTGGTGAGTAGCGAGTGAGCGTGTGGTGAGTCAGTGGGTGTGTGGGTGGGTGAGTGAGTGTGCGAGTGAGCGAGTGTGTGGGTGAGTGGGTCAGTGGTGAGTGAGTCAGTGAGTGTGGTGAGTAGCGAGTGAGCGAGTGTCTGGTGAGTCAGTGGGTGAGCGGGTGGGTGAGTGAGTGCGTGAGTGAGCGAGTGTGTGGTGAGTCAGTGGGTGAGCGGGTTGGTGAGTGAGTGCGTGATTGAGTGTGTGGTGAGTCAGTGGGTGAGTGGGTGGATGAGTGAGTGTGCGAGTGTGTGGTGAGCGAGTCGGTGAGTGTGGTGAGTAGCGAGTGAGCGAGTGTGTGGTGAGTCAGTGGGTGAGCGGGTGGGTGAGTGAGTGTGCGAGTGAGCGAGGTGAGTGGTGAGTCAGTGGGTGAGCGGGTGGGTGAGTGAGTGCGTGAGTGAGCGAGTGTGTGGTGAGTCAGTGGGTGAGCGGGTGGGTGAGTGAGTGCGTGATTGAGTGTGTGGTGAGTCAGTGGGTGAGTGAGTGAGTGTGCGAGTGAGCGAGTGTGTGGTGAGCGAGTCGGTGAGTGTGGTGAGTAGCGAATGAGCGAGTGTCAGTGGGTGGGTGAGTGAGTGCGTGAGTGAGCGAGTGTGTGGTGATTCAGTGGGTGAGCGGGTGGGTGAGTGAGTGCGTGATTGAGTGAGTGGTGAGTCAGTGGGTGAGTGGGTGGGTGAGTGAGTGCGCGAGTGAGCGAGTGAGTGGTGAGTGAGTGGGTGAGCGGGTGGGTGAGTGAGTGTGCGAGTGAGCGAGTGAGTGGTGAGTGAGTGGGTGAGCGGGTGGGTGAGCGAGTGAGTGGGTGAGCGGGTGGGTGAGCGGGTGGGTGAGTGAGTGCGCGAGTGAGCGAGTGTGTGGTGAGTGAGTCAGTGGGTGAGTGAGTGCGTGAGTGAGTGACATGGTAGTTGTAGCTGTGCTGTGCTACCGGTGACTTTGGGTAGCTTCTGGTTGTTGAGTCCCAGCCGGGGAAGTTTGGAGCCGATCTGACTCAGGGTGCCCCTGACCCTGCGTTGGACTCGTTGCACACCGCGCTCAGCAACGCGCGTCCTGCACCCACCGACACCGCACCAACACCGCACCAACACTATACACACCACACTCACTATACACACTACACTCACTATACACACCACACTCACTATACACACCACACTCACTATACACACTACACTCACTATACACACTACACTCACTATACACACCACACTCACTATACACACTACACTCACTATACACACCACACTCACTATACACACTACACTATACACACTACACTCACTATACACACTACACTCACTATACACACTACACTCACTATACACACCACACTATACACACTACACTCACTATACACACCACACTATACATACTACACTCACTATACACACACACTCACTATACACACCACACTCACTATACACACCACACTCACTATACACACCACACTCACTATACACACCACACTCACTATACACACTACACTCACTATACACACCACACTCACTATATACACCACACTCACTATACACACTACACTCACTATACACACCACACTCACTATACACACCACACTCACTATACACACCACACTCACTATACACACTACACTCACTATACACACCACACTCACTATACACACTACACTCACTATACACACTACACTATACACACTACACTCACTATACACACCACACTATAAACACTACACTATACACACTACACTCACTATACACACTGCACTATACACACCACACTCACTATACACACTACACTCACAATACACACTACACTCACTATACACACTACACTCACTATACACACTACACTCACTATACACACTCACTATACACACTACACTCACTATACACACTCACTATACACACCACACTCACTATACACACCACACTCACTATACACACTACACTATACACACTACACTCACTATACACACCACACTCACTCTACACACTCACTATAAACACTACACTCACTATACACACTACACTATACACACCACACTCACTATACACACCACACTCACTATACACACTACACTCACTATACACACTACACTATACACACCACACTCACTATACACACCACACTCACTATACACACCACACTCACTATACACACTACACTCACTATACACACTACACTATACACACCACACTCACTATACACACTACACTCACTATACACACCACACTCACTATACACACCACACTCACTATACACACACACTCACTATACACACTACACTCACTATACACACTACACTCACTATACACACCACACTCACTATACACACCACACTCACTATACACACCACACTCACTATACACACCACACTCACTATACACACACACACTCACTATACACACTACACTCACTATACACACCACACTCACTATACACACTACACTCACTATACACACTACACTCACTATACACACTACACTCACTATACACACCACACTCACTATACACTCACTATACACACTACACTCACTATACACACTACACTCACTATACACACCACACTCACTATACACACTACACTCACTATACACACTACACTATACACACTACACTCACTATACACACTACACTCACTATACACACCACACTCACTATACACACTACACTCACTATACACACTACACTATACACACTACACTCACTATACACACTACACTCACTATACACACCACACTCACTATACACACTACACTCACTATACACACTACACTCACTATACACACTACACTCACTATACACACCACACTCACTATACACTCACTATACACACTACACTCACTATACACACTACACTCACTATACACACCACACTCACTATACACACTACACTCACTATACACACTACACTATACACACTACACGCTCACTATACACACTACACTCACTATACACACCACACATACACACCACACTCACTATACACACAACTATACACCACCACACTCACTATACACACCACACTACACACACCACACTCACTATACACACTACACTCACTATACACACTACACTCACTATACACACCACACTCACTATACACACTACACTCACTATACACACCACACTCACTATACACACTACACTCACTATACACACTACACTCACTATACACACTACACTATACACACCACACTCACTATACACACTACACTCACTATACACACTACACTCACTATACACACCACACTCACTATACACACTACACTCACTATACACACTACACTCACTATACACACTACACTCACTATACACACTCACTATACACACTACACTCACTATACACACACACTCACTATACACACCACACTCACTATACACACCACACTCACTATACACACTACACTCACTATACACACTACACTCACTATACACACCACACTATACACACCACACTCACTATACACACTACACTCACTATACACACTACACTCACTATACACACTACACTCACTATACACACCACACTCACTATACACACCACACTCACTATACACACTACACCACTTACACACTACACTCACTATACACACTCACTATACACTACACCACTATACACACTACACTCACTATACACACCACACTCACTATACACACCACATACACACCACACTATACACACCACACTCACTATACACACCACACTACACACACCACACTCACTATACACACTACACTCACTATACACACTACACTCACTATACACACCACACTCACTATACACACTACACTCACTATACACACCACACTCACTATACACACTACACTCACTATACACACCACTATACACACCACACTCACTATACACACTACACTCACTATACACACTACACTCACTATACACACTACACTCACTATACACACTACACTATACACACCACACTCACTATACACACCACACTCACTATACACACTACACTCACTATACACACTACACTCACTATACACACACACTATACACACTCACTATACACACTACACTCACTATACACACTACACTCACTATACACACCACACTCACTATACACACTACACTCACTATACACACCAACACTCACTATACACACTACACTCACTATACACACTACACTCACTATACACACTACACTCACTATACACACCACACATACACACTACACTCACTATACACACTACACTCACTATACACACCACACTCACTATACACACTACACTCACTATACACACCACACTCACTATACACACTACACTCACTATACACACTACACTCACTATACACACTACACTCACTATACACACTACACTCACTATACACCACCACACTATACACACTACACTCACTATACACACTACACTCACTATACACACCACACTCACTATACACACTACACTCACTATACACACTACACTCACTATACACACTACACTCACTATACACACTCACTATACACACCACACTCACTATACACACCACACTATACACACTACACTCACTATACACACCACACTATACACACTACACTATACACACCACACTATACACACCACACTATACACACTACACTCACTATACACACTACACTCACTATACACACCACACTCACTATACACACTACACTCACTATACACACCACACTCACTATACACACTACACTCACTATACACACCACACTCACTATACACACACACTCACTATACACACCACACTCACTATACACACTACACTCACTATACACACTACACTATACACACCACACTCACTATACACACTACACTCACTATACACACCACACTCACTATACACACTACACTCACTATACACACTACACTATACACACACACTCACTATACACACCACACTCACTATACACACTACACTCACTATACACACTAACACTATACACACCACACTCACTATACACACCACACTCACTATACACACCACACTCACTATACACACTACACTCACTATACACACTACACTATACACACCACACTCACTATACACACTACACTCACTATACACACCACACTCACTATACACACCACACTCACTATACACACCACACTCACTATACACACTACACTCACTATACACACTACACTCACTATACACACCACACTCACTATACACACCACACTCACTATACACACCACACTCACTATACACACCACACTCACTATACACACCACACTCACTATACACACTACACTCACTATACACACCACACTCACTATACACACTACACTCACTATACACACTACACTCACTATACACACTACACTCACTACACCACACACATACACTCACTATACACACTACACTCACTATACACACTACACTCACTATACACACCACACTCACTATACACACTACACTCACTATACACACTACACTCACTATACACACTACACTATACACACTACACTCACTATACACACTACACTCACTATACACACCACACTCACTATACACACCACACTCACTATACACACCACACTATACACACCACACTCACTATACACACCACACTACACACACCACACTCACTATACACACTACACTCACTATACACACTACACTCACTATACACACCACACTCACTATACACACTACACTCACTATACACACCACACTCACTATACACACTACACTCACTATACACACTACACTCACTATACACACTACACTATACACACCACACTCACTATACACACTACACTCACTATACACACCACACTCACTATACACACTACACTCACTATACACACTACACTCACTATACACACTACACTCACTATACACACTTCACTATACACACTACACCACTATACACACCACACTCACTATACACACCACACTCACTATACACACCACACTCACTATACACACTACACTCACTATACACACTACACTCACTATACACACCACACTATACACACCACACTCACTATACACACTACACTCACTATACACACTACACTCACTATACACACTACACTCACTATACACACCACACTCACTATACACACCACACTCACTATACACACTACACTCACTATACACACACTACACTCACTATAACACACACAACTATACACACCACACTCACTATACACACTACACTCACTATACACACCACACTCACTATACACACTACACTCACTATACACACCACACTATACACACCACACTCACTATACACACCACACTACACACACCACACACACATACACACACACTCACTATACACACTACACTCACTATACACACCACACTCACTATACACACCACACTCACTATACACACCACACTCACTATACACACTACACTCACTATACACACTACACTATACACACTACACTCACTATACACACTACACTCACTATACACACTACACTCACTATACACACTACACTCACTATACACACTACACTATACACACCACACTCACTATACACACCACACTCACTATACACACTACACTCACTATACACACTACACTCACTATACACACTACACTATACACACTCACTATACACACTACACTCACTATACACACTACACTCACTATACACACCACACTCACTATACACACTACACTCACTATACACACCACACTCACTATACACACTACACTCACTATACACACTACACTCACTATACACACTACACTCACTATACACACTACACTCACTATACACACACACTATACACACACACTCACTATACACACTACACTCACTATACACACCACACTCACTATACACACTACACTCACTATACACACTACACTATACACACCACACTCACTATACACACCACACTAACACACCACACTCACTATACACACCACACTCACTATACACACCACACTATACACACCACACTCACTATACACACCACACTACACACACCACCTCACTATACACACACACTCACTATACACACTACACTCACTATACACACCACACTCACTATACACACTACACTCACTATACACACCACACTCACTATACACACTACACTCACTATACACACTACACTCACTATACACACTACACTATACACACCACACTCACTATACACACTACACTCACTATACACACTACACTCACTATACACCACACTCACTATACACACTACACTCACTATACACACTACACTCACTATACACACTACACTCACTATACACACTCACTATACACACTACACTCACTATACACACCACACTCACTATACACACCACACTCACTATACACACCACACTCACTATACACACTACACTCACTATACACACTACACTCACTATACACACCACACTATACACACCACACTCACTATACACACTACACTCACTATACACACTACACTCACTATACACACTACACTCACTATACACACCACACTCACATACACACCACACTCACTATACACACTACACTCACTATACACACTACACTCACTATACACACTCACTATACACACTACACTCACTATACACACTACACTAACTATACACACCACACTCACTATACACACTACACTCACTATACACACCACACTATACACACACACTCACTATACACACCACACTAACACACACCACACTCACTATACACACTACACTCACTATACACACTACACTCACTATACACACCACACTCACTATACACACTACACTCACTATACACACCACACTCACTATACACACTACACTCACTATACACACTACACTATACACCCACACTCACTATACACACCACACTCACTATACACACTACACTCACTATACACACTATACACTCACTATACACACCACACTCACTATACACACTACACTACCACCACACACACACTATACACACTACACTCACTATACACACTACACTATACACACCACACTCACTATACACACCTACACTCACTATACACACCACACTCACTATACACACTACACTCACTATACACACTACACTATACACACCACACTCACTATACACACTACACTCACTATACACACCACACTCACTATACACACTACACTCACTATACACACTACACTATACACACCACACTCACTATACACACCACACTCACTATACACACTACACTCACTATACACACTACACTATACACACCACACTCACTATACACACCACACCACTATACACACCACACTCACTATACACACTACACTCACTATACACACTACACTATACACACCACACTCACTATACACACTACACTCACTATACACACCACACTCACTATACACACCACACTCACTATACACACCACACTCACTATACACACTACACTCACTATACACACTACACTCACTATACACACCACACTCACTATACACCCCACACTCACTATACACACCACACTCACTATACACACCACACTCACTATACACACTACACTCACTATACACACCACACTCACTATACACACTACACTCACTATACACACTACACTCACTATACACACTACACTCACTATACACACCACACTCACTATACTCACTATACACACTACACTCACTATACACACTACACTCACTATACACACCACACTCACTATACACACTACACTCACTATACACACTACACTCACTATACACACTACACTATACACACTACACTCACTATACACACTACACTCACTATACACACCACACTCACTATACACACCACACTCACTATACACACCACACTATACACACCACACTCACTATACACACCACACTACACACACCACACTCACTATACACACTACACTCACTATACACACTACACTCACTATACACACACACTCACTATACACACTACACTCACTATACACACCACACTCACTATACACACTACACTCACTATACACACTACACTCACTATACACACCACACTCACTATACACACTACACTCACTATACACACTACACTCACTATACACACTACACTCACTATACACACTCACTATACACACTACACTCACTATACACACTACACTCACTATACACACACCACACTCACTATACACACCACACTCACTATACACACTACACTCACTATACACACTACACTCACTATACACACTACACTCA
This sequence comes from Petromyzon marinus, assembly GCF_048934315.1. Classification (NCBI taxonomy): domain Eukaryota; kingdom Metazoa; phylum Chordata; class Hyperoartia; order Petromyzontiformes; family Petromyzontidae; genus Petromyzon; species Petromyzon marinus. The sequence goes on from NW_027422638.1 coordinate 980,457, forward strand.
CTATACACACTACACTCACTATACACACTACACTCACTATACACACCACACTATACACACCACACTCACTATACACACTACACTCACTATACAACACTACACTCACTATACACACTACACTCACTATACACACTCACTATACACACTACACTCACTATACACACTACACTCACTATACACACCACACTCACTATACACACCACACTCACTATACACACTACACTATACACACTACACACACTATACACACTACACTCACTATACACACCACACTCACTATACACACCACACTCACTATACACACCACACTATACACACCACACTCACTATACACACCACACTATTTACACACCACACTCACTATACACACTACACTCACTATACACACTACACTCACTATACACACCACACTCACTATACACACTACACTCACTATACACACCACACTCACTATACACACCACACTCACTATACACACTACACTCACTATACACACTACACTCACTATACACACTACACTCACTATACACACTACACTAATACACACCACACTCACTATACACACCACACTCACTATACACACTACACTCACTATACACACTACACTCACTATACACACTACACTATACACACCACACTCACTATACACACCACACTCACTATACACACTACACTCACTATACACACCACACTCACTATACACACTACACTCACTATACACCACACTCACTATACACACTACACTCACTATACACACTACACTCACTATACACACTACACTCACTATACACACTACACTCACTATACACACACACTCACTATACACACTACACTCACTATACACACTACACTCACTATACACACCACACTATACACACCACACTCACTATACACACTACACTCACTATACACACCACACTCACTATACACACTAAACTCACTATACACACTACACTCACTATACACACCACACTCACTATACACACCACACTATACACACCACACTCACTATACACACTACACTCACTATACACACCACACACTATACACACACCACACTATACACACTACACTCACTATACACATCCACACTCACTATTACACACCACA
>NW_027422638.1:981666-1040824 GCF_048934315.1 Petromyzon marinus
CACACCACACTCACTATTACACTACACTCACTATACACACTACACTATACACACCACACTCACTATACACACTACACTCACTATACACACTACACTCACTATACACACTCACTATAAACACTACACTATACACACTCACATACACACCACACTATACACACTCACTATAAACACTACACTATACACACCACACTCACTATACACACCACACTATACACACTACACTATACACACTACACTCACTATACACACTACACTATACACACTACACTCACTATACACACTACACTATACACACTCACTATACACACTACACTCACTATACACACTACACTATACACACTACACTCACTATACACACTACACTATACACACTACACTCACTATACACACCACACTATACACACTACACTATACACACTCACTATACACACTACACTCACTATACACACCACACTCACTATACACACTACACTCACTATACACACTACACTCACTATACACACCACACTCACTATACACACCACACTCACTATACACACCACACTATACACACTCACTATACACACTACACTCACTATACACACTACACTCACTATACACACCACACTATACACACTCACTATACACACTACACTCACTATACACACTATACACACCACACTATACACATCACACTACACACACCACACTATACACACACACTATACACACTCACTATACACACCACACTATACACACCACACTATACACACCACACTACAGACACCGCACACCGCACGCAGCACCCCGCGCTCCGCCACGTGTGTGCGAGGTGCCAGTGCTGTGTGAGGTGCCAGTGCGTGTGTGGTGTGTGTGTGGTGCGTGTGTGGTGCGTGTGTGGTGCGTGTGTGGTGCGTGTGTGGTGCGAGGTGCCAGTGCGTGTGTGGTGCGTGTGTGGTGTGTGTGTGGTGCGTGTGTGGTGCGTGTGTGGTGCGTGTGTGGTGCGTGTGTGGTGCGAGGTGCCAGTGCGTGTGTGGTGCGTGTGTGGTGCGTGTGTGGGATGTGTGTGGTGTGTGTGTGGTGCGTGTGTGGTGCCTGTGTGGGGCGTTTGTGGTGCGTGTGTGTGGTGTGTGTGTGGTGCGTGTGTGGTGCGTGTGTGGTGTGTGTGTGGTGCGTGTGTGGTGCGTGTGTGGTGCGTGTGTGGTGCGTGTGTGGTGCGTGTGTGGTGCGTGTGTGGTGCGTGTGTGGTGCGTGTGTGGTGCGTGTGTGGTGCGTGTGTGGTGCGAGGTGCCAGTGCGTGTGTGGTGCGTGTGTGGTGCGTGTGTGGTGTGTGTGTGGTGCGTGTGTGGTGCGTGTGTGGTGCGAGGTGCCAGTGCGTGTGTGGTGCGTGTGTGGTGCGTGTGTGGTGTGTGTGTGGTGCGTGTGTGGTGCGTGTGTGGTGCGAGGTGCCAGTGCGTGTGTGGTGCGAGGTGCCAGTGCGTGTGTGGTGCGTGTTTGGTGCGAGGTGCCAGTGCGTGTGTGGTGCGTGTGTGGTGCGTGTGTGGTGCGTGTGTGGTGCGAGGTGCCAGTGCGTGTGTGGTGCGTGTGTGGTGCGTGTGTGGTCCGTGTGTGGAGTGTTATAGTGCGTGTGTGGTGCGTGTGTGGTGCGAGGTGCCAGTGCGTGTGTGGTGCGTGTGGTGTGCGTGTGTGGTGCGTGTGTGGTGCGAGGTGCCAGTGCGTGTGTGGTGCGTGTGGTGTGCGTGTGTGGTGCGTGTGTGGTGCGTGTGTGGTGCGTGTGTGTGGTGCGTGTGTGCGATGTGTGTGGTGCGTGTGTGGTGCGTGTGTGGTGTAGAGTGTGGTGCAAGGTGCCAGTGCGTGTGTGGTGTGCGTGTGTGGTGCGTGTGTGGTGCGAGGTGCCAGTGCGTGTGGTGTGCGTGTGTGGTGCGTGTGTGGTGTGTGTGGTGTGTGTGTGGTGTGTGTGTGGTGCGTGTGTGGTGTGTGTGGTGTGTGTGGTGTGTGTGTGGTGTGTGTGTGGTGTGTGTGTGGTGCGTGTGTGGTGTGTGTGTGGTGTGTGTGTGTGGTGTGTGTGTGGTGCGTGTGTGGTGCGCGTGTGGTGTGTGTGGCTCACGTGGTGCGCTGGCGCCTGTGCTCGCTGCCCACGCACAGGCAGGCGCTGCCCGCCAGGAGGAGCAGCAGCAGCAGCAGGGCCGCCACCCCCAGCAGCCCCAAGTGGCTGCGCGAGTCTGCACGCACGCACGCACATACACACGTTCATACACACACACACACACGTTCATACACACACACACACGTTCATACACACACGTTCATACACACACACACACACGTTCATACACACACACACACACGTTCATACACACACATGTTCATACACACACATGTTCATACACACACACGTTCATACACACACACGCACGCACGTTCATACACACACACACGTTCACACACATACACAGGTTCACACACACACGTTCATACACACACACACACGTTCATACACACACACATAAACAGGTTCATACACACACACACGTTCATACACACACACACGTTCATACACACACACACGTTCATACACACACACACACATGTTCACACACACGTACATACACACATACATACACACACGCACGCACACGTTCATACACACACACGTTCATACACACACACACGTTCATACACACACACACGTTCATACACACACACACGTTCATACACACACACACACGTTCATACACACACACACGTGCATACACACGCACACACGTTCATACACACACACACACACGTTCATACACACACACACACACACGTTCATACACACACACACACGTTCATACACACACACGATCACACACATACACAGGTTCATACACACGCACGTTCATACACACGCACGTTCATACACACACACGCACGTTCATACACACGCACGTTCATACACGCACGTTCATACACACACACACACACGTTCACACACACGCACGCACGTTCATACACACACACGTTCATACACACACACACACACGTTCATACACACACACACGCACGCATACGTTCATACACACACACACACGTTCATACACACACATACACAGGTTCATACACACGCACACACAGGTTCATACACGCACGCACACGTTCATACACACACACACGTTCATACACACACACGTTCATACACACACACGTTCATACACACACACACGTTCATACACACACGTTCACACACACACGCACGCACACGTTCATACACACGTACACACACAGGTTCATACACACACACGCACGCACACGTTCATACACACACACACGTTCACACGCACACACACGTTCATACACACATACACGCACAGGTTCATACACACACACGCACGCACACATTCATGCACACACACACACGCACGTACACGCACACGTTCATATACACACACACGCACGTACACGCACACACTCATACACACGCACATACACACGCTCATACACACATGTGCGCGCACGCACACGTTCATACACACACACACACGCACGCGTTCATACACACACACACGTTCATACACACACACACGCACGTACACACACACACGTTCATACACACACACACACACGTTCATACACACACACGTTCACACACACACGCACGCACACGTTCATACACACGTACACGCACAGGTTCATACACACACACGCACGCACACGTTCATACACACACACACGTTCACACGCACACACACGTTCATACACACATACACGCACAGGTTCATACACACACACGCACGCACACATTCATGCACACACACACGCACGCACACGTTCATACACACACGCACGTACATGCACACGTTCATACACACACGCACGTACACGCACACGTTCATATACACACACACGCACGTACACGCACACACTAATACACACACTCATACACACGCTCATACACACATGTACGCGCACGCACACGTTTATACACACACACACGCACTCATACACACACGCACGTACACGCACACATGCTCATACACACACACACACGCACGCACACGCACTCATACACACGTACGCGCACGCATGCGCACGCACACGCTCATACACACACACACGCACGTACACGCACTCGGTCATACACACACACGCACGTACACACACTCACGCTCATACAGATGTACACGCACACACGCACACGCTCATACACACGTACACGCACACACACGCACAAACACGCACATACACACACACACGCTCATACACGCACGCACACGCACGTACACACACACACGCTCATACACGCATGCACACACGCATGCACACACGCACATGCTCATACACACGCTCATACACATGTACACGCACGTACACACACGCTCATACACACGTACACACACGCACGTACATGCACACACACGCATACACGCACACACGCTCATACACACGTACACGCTCATACACATGTACACGCACACACACGTACATACACGTACATACACGCACACGTACACGCACACACACGCTCATACACACGTACACACACATACATGCACACGCACGCACGTACGCGCACACAACAACAACAACCGCCATTCTCCAATAAGTGGCGGTGACGTCACCACGACGCTTGTGCCAGGCCATGTGCACCTTGAGGCCACGTGAAGTGTCGAACGCCCGCGGGCAGGAGGTCACGGGGCAGACCCAGGTGCCACGGGTCGACTGACTGAGACGACTGGCTGGTGCACCACCTGTGCCCCCTACTGTGCCAACCTGCTGTGCTTTAGCCACCCGGCGCTCCGCTCGTTGTTCTGAGCGTCGCTCCTCCGCCCTCCGTTGTTGTTGGAGGGCGACTGCCTCCAACTGCCCAATAGCGTCCTTCACGCGCATCCTCCACAGAGGCCGATCTTGACACCGCTGGTACCAGTCATCGGCAAGTCCACTCAGCTCCACGTCCTCCCGTACCACATCACTCCATCTCTTCTCTAGCCCGTGCCACTCACCCACTCACTCACTCACCCACTCACTCACCCACTCACCCACCAACCCACTCACCCACCAACCCACTCACTCACCCACCCATTCAATCATCCATCACTCCATCTCTTCTCTCGCCTGTGCCACTCACCCACTCACTCACCCACTCACTCACTCACTCACCCACTCACTCACCCACTCACCCACCCACCCACCCACTCACCCACTCACTCACTCACTCACCCACACACTCACTCATCCATCACTCCATCTCTTCTCTCGCCCGTGCCACTCACCCACCCACCCACTCACTCATTCACCCACCAACCCACTCACCCACCCCTCGGCTCCATATCTTCTCCAGCCCGTGTGTGTGTGTGTGAGAGCCTCACACACACACACTCACCCCCCACCCACTCACTCACTCACTCACCCATCCACCAACCCACTCACCCACCCACCCACCCACTCACCCCCCACCCACTCACTCACTCACCCACTCACTCACCCACCCACCCACTCACTCACTCACCCCTCAGCTCCATATCTTCTCCAGCCCGTGTGTGTGTGTGTGAGACTCACACACACACACTCACCCCCCACCCACCCACTCACTCACTTACCCACTCACTCACCCACCCACCCACTCACTCACCCACCCACCCACTCACCCACCCCTCAGCTGCATATCTTCTCCAGCCCGTGTGTGTGTGTGTAAGACACACACACACACTCACCCTCCACCCACTCACTCACTCACCCACCCACCAAACCACTCACCCACCCACTCACTCACTCACCCACTCACCCACTCACTCGCACACCCACCCACCCACTCACTCCCCACCCACTCACTCACCCACTCACTCACCCACTCACCCACCCACCCACCCACTCACTCACCCACCCACTCACCCCCCACCCACTCACTCACTCACCCACTCACTCACTCACTCACCCACCCACCCCCTGACTCACTCACCCACTCACTCACTCACCCACCCACCCACCAACCCACTCACCCACCCACCCACCCACTCACCCCCCACCCACTCACCCCCCACCCACTCACTCACCGACTCACCCACTCACTCACCCACCCACCCACCCACTCACCCCCCACCCACTTACCCACTCACTCACCCACTCACTCACTCACCCACCCACCCACCCACTCACTCACCCCTCAGCTCCATATCTTCTCCAGCCCGTGTGTGTGTGTAAGACACACACACACACACTCACCCTCCACCCACTCACTCACTCACCCACCCACCAAACCACTCACCCACCCACTCCCTCACTCACCCACTCACTCGCCCACCCACCCACTCACCCCCCACCCACTCACTCACTCACCCACTCACCCACCCACCCACTCACCCCCCACCCACTCACCCACCCACCCCCTGACTCACTCACCCACCCACCCCCTGACTCACTCACCCACTCACTCACTCACCCACCCACCCACCCACCAACCCACCCACCCACCCACTCACCCACCCCTCAGCTCCATATCTTCTCCAGCCCGTGTGTGTGTGTGTGTGAGACTCACACACACACACACTCACCCCACACCCACTCACTCACTCACCCACCCACCAACCCACTCACCCACCCACTCACCCCCCACCCACTCACTCACTCACCCACTCACTCACCCACTCACTCACTCACCCACTCACTCACCCACCCACCTACTCACTCCTCAGCTCCATATCTTCTCCAGCCCGTGTGTGTGTGAGACTCACACACACACACCCCACCCACTCACCCACCCACCCACCCACTCACTCATTCACTCACCCACTCACTCACCCACCCACCCACCCACTCACCCACTCACTCACTCACTCACCCACCCACCCACCCACTCACTCACCCACCCACCCACTCACTCACTCACCCACTCACTCACCCACCCACCCACCCACTCACTCACTCACCCCCCCCTCACTCACCCACCCACCCACCCATCCACTCACCCCCCACCCACTCACTCACTCACCCACCCACCCACTCACCCACCCCTCAGCTCCATATCTTCTCCAGCCCGTGTGTGTGTGTGAGACTCACACACACACACCCCACCCACTCACCCACTCACTCACCCACCCACCCACCCACTCACTCACTCACTCACCCACTCACCCACCCACCCACCCACTCACCCACTCACTCACTCACCCACCCACCCACCCACTCACTCACTCACTCACCCACCCACCCACCCACTCACTCACTCACTCACCCACTCACCCACCCACCCACCCACTCACCCACTCACTCACTCACTCACCCACCCACCCACCCACTCACTCACTCACCCACCCACCCACCCACTCACTCACTCACCCACTCACTCACCCACCCACCCACCCACTCACTCACTCACCCCCCACTCACTCACCCACCCACCCACCCACTCACCCCCCACCCACTCACTCACCCACCCACCCACTCACTCACTCACTCACCCACCCACTCACTCACTCACCCACTCACTCACCCACCCACCCACTCACCCACTCACTCACTCACTCACCCACTCACCCACCCACTCACTCACTCACCCACTCACTCACCCACCCACCCACCCACTCACTCACTCACTCACCCCCCACTCACTCACCCCCCACTCACTCACCCACCCACCCACCCACTCACCCCCCACTCACTCACTCACCCACCCACCCACTCACCCACCCCTCAGCTCCATATCTTCTCCAGCCCGTGTGTGTGTGTGTGTGAGACTCACACACACACACCCCACCCACTCACCCACTCACTCACCCACCCACCCACCCACTCACTCACTCACTGACCCACTCACTCACCCACCCACCCACTCACTCACCCACTCACTCACTCACCCACCCACTCACTCACTCACCCACCCACTCACTCACTCACCCACTCACCCACTCACTCACCCACCCACTCACCCACCCACCCACCCACTCACTCACCCACCCACTCACCCACTCACCCACCCACTCACCCACTCACTCACCCACCCACTCACTCACTCACTCACCCACTCACTCACTCACCCACCCACCCACTCACTCACCCACCCACCCACCCACTCACCCCCCCCACCCACTCACCCACCCACCCACCCAACCACCCACTCACCCACCCACCCACCCACTCACCCACCCACCCCTCAGCTCCATATCTTCTCCAGCCCGTGTGTGTGTGTGTGAGACTCACACACACACTCACCCTCCACCCACTCACTCACTCACCCACCAACCCACTCACCCACCCACTCACTCACTCACTCACCCACCCATCCACCCACTCACTCACCCACCCACCCACCCACTCACTCACCCACCCACTCACCCACCCACCCACCCACTCACTCACCCACCCACTCACTCACTCACTCACCCACTCACTCACCCACCCACCCACCCACTCACTCACCCACCCACCCACCCACTCACCCACCCACCCACTCACCCACCCCTCAGCTCCATATCTTCTCCAGCCCGTGTGTGTGTGTGTGACTCACACACACACACTCACCCTCCACCCACTCACTCACTCACCCACCAACCCACTCACCCACCCACCCACCCACTCACCCACCCACTCACCCACCCACTCACCCACTCACTCACTCACCCACCCACTCACTCACCCACCCACCCACTCACTCACTCACCCACCCACCCACCCACTCACTCACTCACCCACTCACTCACCCACCCACCCCCTCACTCACTCACCCACTCACTCACTCACCCACCCACCCACTCACCCACCCACCCACCCACTCACCCACCCGCCCACCCACCCACTCACCCGCCCACCCACTCACCCACCCATCCACCCACCCACCCACCCACTCACCCACCCACCCACCCACTCACTCACCCACCCACCCACTCACCCACCCACCCACCCACCCCTCAGCTCCATATCTTCTCCAGCCCGTGTGTGTGTGTAAGACACACACACACACACTCACCCTCCACCCACTCACTCACTCACCCACCCACCAAACCACTCACCCACCCACTCCCTCACTCACCCACTCACTCGCCCACCCACCCACTCACCCCCCACCCACTCACTCACTCACTCACCCACTCACCCACCCACCCACTCACCCCCCACCCACTCACCCACCCACCCCCTGACTCACTCACCCACCCACCCCCTGACTCACTCACCCACTCACTCACTCACCCACCCACCCACCAACCCACCCACCCACCCACTCACCCACCCCTCAGCTCCATATCTTCTCCAGCCCGTGTGTGTGTGTGAGACTCACACACACACACACTCACCCCACACCCACTCACTCACTCACCCACCCACCAACCCACTCACCCACCCACTCACCCCCCACCCACTCACTCACTCACTCACCCACTCACTCACCCACTCACTCACTCACCCACTCACTCACCCACCCACCTACTCACTCCTCAGCTCCATATCTTCTCCAGCCCGTGTGTGTGTGAGACTCACACACACACACCCCACCCACTCACCCACCCACCCACCCACTCACTCATTCACTCACCCACTCACTCACCCACCCACCCACCCACTCACCCACTCACTCACTCACTCACCCACCCACCCACCCACTCACTCACCCACCCACCCACCCACTCACTCACTCACCCACTCACTCACCCACCCACCCACCCACTCACTCACTCACCCCCCCCTCACTCACCCACCCACCCACCCATCCACTCACCCCCCACCCACTCACTCACTCACCCACCCACCCACTCACCCACCCCTCAGCTCCATATCTTCTCCAGCCCGTGTGTGTGTGTGAGACTCACACACACACACCCCACCCACTCACCCACTCACTCACCCACCCACCCACCCACTCACTCACTCACTCACCCACTCACCCACCCACCCACCCACTCACCCACTCACTCACTCACCCACCCACCCACCCACTCACTCACTCACCCACCCACCCACCCACTCACTCACTCACTCACCCACTCACCCACCCACCCACCCACTCACCCACTCACTCACTCACCCACCCACCCACCCACTCACTCACTCGCCCACCCACCCACCCACTCACTCACTCACCCACTCACTCACCCACCCACCCACCCACTCACTCACTCACCCCCCACTCACTCACCCACCCACCCACCCACTCACCCCCCACCCACTCACTCACTCACCCACCCACCCACTCACTCACTCACCCACCCACTCACTCACTCACTCACCCACTCACTCACCCACCCACCCACTCACCCACTCACTCACTCACCCACTCACCCACCCACTCACTCACTCACCCACTCACTCACCCACCCATCCACCCACTCACTCACTCACCCCCCACTCACTCACCCCCCACTCACTCACCCACCCACCCACCCACTCACCCCCCACTCACTCACTCACCCACCCACCCACTCACCCACCCCTCAGCTCCATATCTTCTCCAGCCCGTGTGTGTGTGTGTGAGACTCACACACACACACCCCACCCACTCACCCACTCACTCACCCACCCACCCACTCACTCACTCACTGACCCACTCACTCACCCACCCACCCACTCACTCACCCACTCACTCACTCACCCACCCACTCACTCACTCACCCACTCACCCACTCACTCACCCACCCACTCACCCACCCACCCACCCACTCACTCACCCACCCACTCACCCACTCACCCACCCACTCACCCACTCACTCACCCACCCACTCACTCACTCACCCACTCACTCACTCACCCACCCACCCACTCACTCACCCACCCACCCACCCACTCACCCCCCCCACCCACTCACCCACCCACCCACCCAACCACCCACTCACCCACCCACCCACCCACTCACCCACCCACCCCTCAGCTCCATATCTTCTCCAGACCGTGTGTGTGTGTGTGAGACTCACACACACACTCACCCTCCACCCACTCACTCACTCACCCACCAACCCACTCACCCACCCACTCACTCACTCACCCACCCATCCACCCACTCACTCACCCACCCACCCACTCACTCACCCACCCACTCACCCACCCACCCACCCACTCACTCACCCACCCACCCACTCACTCACTCACCCACTCACTCACCCACCCACCCACCCACTCACTCACCCACCCACCCACCCACTCACCCACCCACCCACTCACCCACCCCTCAGCTCCATATCTTCTCCAGCCCGTGTGTGTGTGTGTGACTCACACACACACACTCACCCTCCACCCACTCACTCACTCACTCACCCACCAACCCACTCACCCACCCACCCACCCACTCACCCACCCACTCACCCACCCACTCACCCACTCACTCACTCACCCACCCACTCACTCACCCACCCACCCACCCACTCACTCACTCACTCACCCACCCACCCACTCACTCACCCACCCACCCACTCACTCACTCACCCACTCACTCACCCACCCACCCCCTCACTCACCCGCCCACCCACTCACCCACCCATCCACCCACCCACCCACCCACTCACCCACCCACCCACCCACTCACTCACCCACCCACCCACCCACTCACCCACCCACCCACCCACCCCTCAGCTCCATATCTTCTCCAGCCCATGTGTGTGTGTGAGACTCACACACACACTCACCCTCCACTCACTCACTCACCCACCAACCCACTCACCCACCCACCCACCCACTCACCCACTCACTCACCCACTCATTCACCCACCCACCCACTCACTCACCCACCCACTCACCCCCCACCCACTCACTCACCCACCCACCCGTGTGTGTGGGTGTGTGAGACTCACACAGCAGGCAGGCCCCCGTAGCGGCGTCGCACGACCCAGAGCGGCACTCACAGAGGTTGACACAGCCAGCGCCAAACCAACCCAGAGCGCACGACTCGTTACAGCTACACACAGCACACACACAGCACACACACACACAGCACACACACACAGCACACACACACAGTATACACACACACAGTATATACACAGTATACACACACACAGCACACACACAGCATACACAGTATACACACATAGTATATACACAGTATACACACACACAGCACACACACACACAGCATACACACACACAGCATACACACAGTATACACACAGTATATACACACACAGTATATACACACACAGTATATACACACAGTATATACACACACAGTATATACACACAGTATATACACACACAGTATATACACACAGTATATACACACACAGTATATACACACAGTATACACACACAGCACACACACAGTATACACACAGCATACACACAGCATACACACAGTATACACACATAGTATATACACACAGCACACACACAGTACACACACAGTATACACACAGCATACACACACAGTATACACACAGTATATACACAGTATACACACACACAGCACACACACAGCATACACAGTATACACACAGTATACACACATAGTATATACACAGTATACACACACACAGCATACACAGTATACACACAGTATACACACATAGTATATACACAGTATACACACACACAGCACACACACAGCATACACACACACAGCATACACACACACAGTATACACACACAGTATATACACAGTATATACACACAGTATACACACACACAGCACACACACAGTATACACACAGCATACACATAGTATATACACAGTATATACACAGTATATACACACACACAGCACACACACAGCACACACACACAGCATACACACGGTATACACACAGCACACACACAGTATACACACACAGTATATACACACAGTATATACACACAGCATACACACACACAGCACACACACACACACAGCACACACACAGCATACACACACAGTATACACACACACAGCACACACACAGCATACACACACAGTATATACACACACAGTATATACACACAGCATATACACACAGCATACACACAGTATACACACAGTATACACACACACAGCACACACACAGTATACACACACAGCACACACACACACACAGTATACACACAAACTATACACACAGCACACACACAGTATACACACACAGTATACACACACAGTATACACATACAGCATACACACACACAGCACACATTTCGCATACACGCACACAGTATACACACACAGTATACACACAGCACACACACAGTATATACACAGTATACACACAGTATACACACAGCATACACACACAGTATATACACACAGCATACACACACAGCATACACACACACAGCACACACACAGCATACACACAGCATACACACACACAGCACACACACAGCATACACACACACCCAGCACACACACAGTATACACACACAGCACACACACAGTATACACACACACAGCACACACACAGTAGACACACAGTATACACAAAATATACACACACAGTATACACACACAGTATACACAGCATACACACAGCACACACACAGCACACACACAGTATACACACACAGTATACACACACAGCATACACACAGTATACACACAGCACACACACATTATATACACACACAGTATACACACAGTATACACACACAGCATACACACAGCACACACACAGCACACACACAGTATACACACACACAGCACACACAGTATACACAAAGTATACACACACACAGTATAGACACACACAGTATACACACAGCATACACACACAGTATATACACACAGTATACACAGTGTATATACACACACACAGCATACACACAGCGTACACACACAGTATACACACACAGCACACACAGCATACACACAGTATACACACACAGCACCCACAGCATACACACAGTATACACACACAGCATACACACACAGCACACACACACAGTATATATATACACACACAGCATACACACAGCATATACAAACACACAGCATACACACACAGGATATACACACACAGCTTACACACAGTATATACACACAGTATATATACACACACAGCATAAACACACAGTATACACACACAGCATACACACACAGCATACACACACAGTATACACACACAGCATATACACGCAGTTTTATACAATATACACACACACAGTACACACACAGCACACACAGAGAATACACACACAGCATACACACAGCATACACACACACAGTATACACAGTATACACACACAGCATGCACACACACAGCATACACATAGTATACGCACAGTATATACACACACAGTATACACACAGGATACACACACAGAGTATACACACAGTATACACACATAGCACACACACAGCATACACACACAGTATATACACACACAGTATATACACACAGCATATACACACAGCATACACACAGTATACACACAGTATACACACACACAGCACACACACAGTATACACACACAGCACACACACACAGTATACACACAAACTATACACACAGCACACACACAGTATACACACACAGTATACACATACAGCATACACACACACAGCACACATTTCGCATACACGCACACAGTATACACACACAGTATACACACAGCACACACACAGTATATACACAGTATACACACAGCATACACACACAGCATACACACACACAGCACACACACAGCATACACACAGCATACACACACACAGCACACACACAGCATACACACACACCCAGCACACACACAGTATACACACACAGTATACACACACACAGCACACACACAGTAGACACACAGTATACACAAAATATACACACACAGTATACACACACAGTATACACAGCATACACACAGCACACACACAGCACACACACAGTATACACACACAGTATACACACACAGCATACACACAGTATACACACAGCACACACACATTATATACACACACAGTATACACACAGTATACACACACAGCATACACACAGCACACACACAGCACACACACAGTATACACACACACAGCACACACAGTATACACAAAGTATACACACACACAGTATAGACACACACAGTATACACACAGCATACACACACAGTATATACACACAGTATACACAGTGTATATACACACACACAGCATACACACAGCGTACACACACAGTATACACACACAGCACACACAGCATACACACAGTATACACACACAGCACACACAGCATACACACAGTATACACACACAGCATACACACACAGCACACACACACAGTATATATATACACACACAGCATACACACAGCATATACAAACACACAGCATACACACACAGGATATACACACACAGCTTACACACAGTATATACACACAGTATATATACACACACAGCATACACACACAGTATACACACACAGCATACACACACAGTATACACACACAGCATATACACGCAGTTTTATACAATATACACACACACAGTACACACACAGCACACACAGAGAATACACACACAGCATACACACAGCATACACACACACAGTATACACAGTATACACACACAGCATGCACACACACAGCATACACATAGTATACGCACAGTATATACACACACAGTATACACACAGGATACACACACAGAGTATACACACAGTATACACACATAGCATACACACATAGCATACACACAGTATACACACACACAGACAGAACACACACAGTATACACAGTATATACACACACACAGACAGAACACACACAGTATACACAGTATACACACAGTACACACACACACAGTGGTGGTGGTTGTGGTGGTGGTAGTGGTGGTAGTAGTGGTGGTGGTAGTGTAGTAGTGGTGGTAGTGGTGGTAGTGGTAGTAGTGGTGGTAGTAGTGGTGGTGATATTGGTGGTAGTGTAGTAGTGGTGGTAGTAGCGGTGGAATTAGTAGTGGTGGTAGTGGTAGTAGTGGTAGTAGTGATGGTAGTGGTGGTAGTGGTGGTAGTAGTGGTGGTAGTGATAGTGGTGGTAGTGGTAGTAGTGGTAGTGGTGGTAGTAGTGGTAGTAGTAGTGGTGGTAGTAGTAGTGGTGGTAGTGGTAGTAGTAGTGGTGGTAGTAGTAGTGGTAGTAGTAGTGGTAGTAGTGGTGGTGGTAGTGGTGGTAGTGTAGTGGTAGTAGTGTGGTGGTGGTGGTAGTGGTGGTAGTAGTGATAGTAGTAGTGGTGGTAGTAGTGGTGGTGGTAGTGTAGTAGTGATGGTAGTAGTGGTAGTGGTGGTATTAGTAGTGGTGGTAGTAGTGGTAGTGGTGGTAGTAGTGGTGGTAGTGGTAGTAGTGGTAGCAGTAGTGGTAGTAGTGGTAGTGGTGGTAGTGGTGGTGGTAGTGGTGGTAGTGGTAGTGATAGTGGTGGTAGTAGTGGTAGTAGTGGTAGTGGTGGTAGTAGTGGTAGTAGTGGTAGTGGTGGTAGTAATGGTAGTAGCAGTGGTGGTAGTAGTGGTGGTAGTGGTAGTAGTAGTGGTGGCAGTAGTAGTGGTAGTAGTGGTAGTGGTGGTAGTGTACTGGTGGTAGTGGTGGTAGTGATAGTAGTGTAGTAGTGGTGGTAGTGGTAGTAGTAGTGGTGGTAGTAGTGGTAGTAGTGGTAGTGGTGGTGGTAGTGGTGGTAGTGTACTGGTGGTAGTGGTGGTAGTGATAGTAGTGTAGTAGTGGTAGTGGTGGTAGTGGTAGTAGTAGTGGTGGTAGTAGTGGTAGTAGTGGTAGTAGTGTAGTGGTGGTAGTGGTGGTGGCAGTAGTGGTAGTAGTGGTAGTAGTAGTGGTGGTAGTAGTGGTAGTAGTGGTAGTGATAGTAGTTTAGTGGTGGTAGTGGTGGTGGTAGTGGTGGTAGTGTACTGGTGGTAGTGATGGTAGTGGTGGTGGTAGTGGTAATAGTGGTAGTGGTGGTAGTGGTGGTGGACCTGGCCCCGCTGAGCCCTGGGGGACAGCGACACCCCCCGCTCGCAGGGTCGCAGGAGCCGTTGAAGCAGTCCGGGCAGAGCAGCGAGCAGCGTGGACCAAACCAACCCGGAGGGCACGGGGAGTCACACCTACAGGGTGAGGGTGAGGGCAGCTCACCAAGTCACTCACCAAGTCATTCACCACGTCACTCACTCACCACGTCACTCACTCACCAAGTCACTCACCAAGTCACTCACCACGTCACTCACCAAGTCACTCACCAAGTCACTCACTCACCAAGTCACTCACCACGTGACTCACTCACCACGTCACTCACCAAGTCACTCACCACGTCACTCACCAAGTCACTCACCACGTCACTCACCACGTCACTCACCACGTCACTCACTACGTCACTCACCACGTCACTCACCACGTCACTCACCAAGTCACTCACTCACCACGGTGCGTCACACCTACAGGGTGAGGCGGGAGCAGCTCACCAAGTCACTCACCAAGTCACTCACCAAGTCACTCACTCACCAAGTCACTCACCGCGTCACTCACCAAGTCACTCACTCACCACGGGGAGTCACACCTACAGGGTGAGAGGGGAGCGGCTCACCAAGTCACTCACCAAGTCACTCACCAAGTCACTCACCAAGTCACTCACAAAGTCACTCACAAAGTCACTCACCACCTCACTCACCAAGTTACTCACTCACCAAGTCACTTACCACGTCACTCACTGCGTCACTCACTGCGTCACTCACTCACCACGTTACTCACCAAGTCACTCACCACGTCACTCACCAAGTCACTCACTGCGTCACTCACTCACCACGTCACTCACCAAGTCACTCACCAAGTCACTCACCACGTCACTCACCAAGTCACTCACTCATCACTTCACTCACCACGTCACTCACCAAGTCACTCACCACGTCACTCACAAAGTCACTCACCACGTCACTCACCAAGTCACTGCGTCACTCACTCACCACGTCACTCACCAAGTCCTCACCGCGTCCCTCACTCACCACGTCACTCACCTACCCACACTCCTCACACAAAGACAAAGATCCCCCGTGTAGCCTGTAACAGAGGGGCAAGTGCTGTGAGCGAGTAGCAGCACCTATGAAGGCTACCGGCTCTGTGGCACACGAGGGAGTGGGTGGCCAGCACCACGCCCCCCCCGCCCGGCCGCCTTTGTCTCTCCAGGTACTCATTTGCGGCTGAGTCGACCTAGGGGAGGCCCAGGACCGGTTCAGATAATCGTCACTGGTGGTGTTGGCCGTGAGCGGGAATCGAACTCGGGTCGCCGGGTTCCTAGCGCAGCATAGCGCTAACCGCTACACCCACCGCTCCCCACTCACCTACACACTCACCCACACTACTTACCCACCAACACACTCACCCACCCAGCAACCCACTAACCCACCCACGCACTCAATCAGCCACCCAATAACTCACTAATCCACCCATCCATCCATTAACCTACCCACCCATCCATCCATCCACTCACTCACCCACTCAACCATCTACTCACCCACCCACTCACCCACCCACCCACTCACCCACCCACCCACGCACCCACCCACTCACCCACCCACCCACGCACCCATCTACTTACCCACCCACCCACTGAGTCACTCATCCACCAATCCATCTACTCACTCAACAATCTATCAACTCACTCACTCAACCATCCACCCATCCATCCACCCACTCACTCAATAATTTACCAATCCACTCACTCAACCATCGACTCACCCACCCACCCACCCACTCACCCACCCACTCACTCACCCACTCACTCACGCACCTACTCACTCACCCACTCACCCACTCACTCACTCACTCACCCACCCACCCACTGACTCAACCACCCACCCACTCACCCACCCACCCACCCATGCACCCACCCACTCACCCACCCACTCACCCACCCACTCAACCATCTACTACCCACCCACCCACTCAGTCACTCATCCACCAATCCATCTACTCACTCAAAAATCTATTAACTCACTCACTCAACCATCCACCCATCCATCCACCCACTCACTTAATTTACCAATCCACCCACTCACCCACCCACCCACCCACTCACTCACTCACCCACTCACTCACCCACTCACTCACGCACCTACTCACTCACCCACTCACCCACCCACTGACTCACCCACCCACCTACTCACTCACCCACCCACGCACCCACCCACTCACCCACCCACTCAACCATCTACTTACCCACCCACCCACTCAGTCACTCATCCACCAATCCATCTACTCACTCAACCATCCACCCACTCACTCAATAATTTACCAATCCACTCACTCAACCATCGACTCACCCACCCACCCACTCACTCACCCACTCACTCACGCACCTACTCACTCACCCACTCACCCACCCACCCACTCACCCACCCACTCATCCACCAACCCACCCATCCATCCACTCACCCATCCACTCACCCATCCACTCACTCACCCACCCACTCACACACCCACCCACCCACTCACCCACCCACCCACTCACCCGCCCACCCACCCACCCACCCACCTGGGCCCCGTGTAGCCGGGCGGGCAGTGTGGGCAGGTGCCGTCCTCGGGGTGGCAGGCGGTGTCCGGGTGGCACACGGGGCAGGGGTGGGCGCAGCCCTCGCCAAACCAGCCACCCACCCACCCACCTACCCATCCATCCACTCACCCATCCACTCACTCACCCACCCACTCACCTACTCACTCACCCACCCACCCACTCAACCATCTACTTACCCACTCAGTCACTCATCCACCAATCCATCTACTCACTCAACAATCTACCAACCCACTCACTCACCGATCCACTCACTCATCCACCCACTCACTCACCCACTCATTCATGCATCCATCCATCTACTCACTCACTCAACCATCCACCCATCCATCCACCCACCCACTCACTCAATAATTTACCAATCCACTCACTCAACCATCGACTCACCCACCCATCCATCCATCACACTCACCCATCCACCCACTCACTCACTCATTCATGCATCCATCTACTCACTCAACCATCCACCCATCAATCCACCCATTCACTCAATAATTTACCAATCCACTCACTCAACCATCGACTCACCCACCCACCCACTCACCCACCCATCCACCCATCCACCCATACATCCACTCACTCACCCACCCACTCACCCACCCACTCACTCACCCACCCACTGACTCACTCACTCACTCACCCATCCACTCACTCACCCATCCATCCATCCATCCACTCACCCACCCACCCGCCCACTCAACCATCTACTCACCCACCCACTCACCCACCAACCCACCCATCCATCCACTCACCCATCCACTCACTCACCCACCCACTCACCCACCCACTCACTCACTCACCCACCCACTCACTCACCCGCCCACTCACCCACCCACTCACCCACCAACCCACTCACCCATCCACTCACCCATCCACTCACTCACCCGCCCACTCACTCACCCATCCAACCACTCACCCACCCACTCACCCATCCATCCATCCACCCACCCACCCACCCACTCACCCACCCACCCACCCACCTGGGCCCCGTGTAGCCGGGCGGGCAGTGTGGGCAGGTGCCGTCCTCAGGGTGGCAGGCGGTGTCCGGGTGGCACACGGGGCAGGGGTGGGCGCAGCCCTCGCCAAACCACCCATCCACTCACTCACCTACCCACCCATCCATCCATCCACTCACCCACCCATCCATCCACTCACCCATCCACTCACCCATCCACTCACCCATCCACTCACCCATCCACTCACCCGCCCACTCAACCATCTACTCACCCACCCACCCACCCACTCACCCATCCACTCACCCGCCCACTCACTCACCCACCCACTCACCCACCCACTCACTCACCCGCCCACTCACTCACCCACCCACCCACTCACTCACCCACCCACTCACCCACTCACCCACCCACCCACTCACCCACCCACCCACCCACCTACTCACTCACCCACTCACCCACTCACCCACTCACCCGCCCACTCACCCACCCACTCACTCACCCACCCACTGACTCACCCACTCACCCACCCACTCACTCACCCGCCCACTCATCCACCCACTCACTCACCCACCCACCGACTCACTCACTCACCCACCCACTGACTCACTCACCCACCCACTGACTCACTCACTCACCCATCCACCCACCCACCCACTCACTCACCCACCCACTCACACACCCACCCACCCACTCACCCACCCACCCACTCAACCATCTACTCACCCACCCACTCACCCACCAACCCACTCACCCATCCACTCACCCATCCACTCACTCACCCGCCCACTCACTCACCCATCAAACCACTCACCCACTCACTCACTCACCCACCCACCCACCCACTCACCCACCAACCCACCCATCCATCCACTCACCCATCCACTCACCCACCCACTCACTCACCCACCCACTCACCCACCCACTCACCCACCCACCCACCCACCTGGGCCCCGTGTAGCCGGGCGGGCAGTGTGGGCAGGTGCCGTCCTCGGGGTGGCAGGCGGTGTCCGGGTGGCACACGGGGCAGGGGTGGGCGCAGCCCTCGCCAAACCAGCCACCCACCCACCCACCTACCCATCCATCCACTCACTCACCCACCCACTCACCTACTCACTCACCCACCCACCCACTCAACCATCTACTTACCCACTCAGTCACTCATCCACCAATCCATCTACTCACTCAACAATCTATCAACCCACTCACTCACCGATCCACTCACTCACTCACCCATCCACTCACTCACCCACCCATCCATTCATCCACTCACCCACCCATCCATCCACTCACCCATCCACTCACCCATCCACTCACCCACCCGCCCACTCAACCATCTACTCACCCACTCACTCACCCACCCACTCAACCATCTACTCACCCACCAACCCACTCACCCATCCACTCACCCATCCACTCACTCACCCGCCCACTCACCCACTCACCCACCCACTGACCCACCCACCCACCCACCCACCCACCTGGGCCCCGTGTAGCCGGGCGGGCAGTGTGGGCAGGTGCCATCCTCGGGGTGGCAGGCGGTGTCCGGGTGGCACACGGGGCAGGGGTGGGCGCAGCCCTCGCCAAACCAGGCACCCACCCACCCACTCACCCACCCACCCACCCACTCACCCATCCATCCACTCACCCATCCACTCACTCACCTAATCACTCACCCACCCACCCATCCATCTATCCACTCACCCATCCACTCACTCACCCATCCACTCACCCACCCACTCACTCACCCACCCATCCATCCATCCACTCACCCACCCATCCATCCACTCACCCACCCACTCACCCACCAACCCACTCACCCATCCACTCACCCATCCACTCACCCACTCAACCATCTACTCACCCACTCACCCACCAACCCACCCATCCATCCACTCACCCACCCACTCACCCACCAACCCACTCACCCATCCACTCACCCATCCACTCACCCACTCAACCATCTACTCACCCACTCACCCACCCGCCCACTCAACCATCTACTCACCCACCCACTCACCCACCAACCCACCCATCCATCCACTCACCCACCCACTCACTCACTCACCCACCCACTCACCCACCCACTCACTCACCCGCCCACTCACTCACCCATCCACTCACCCACCCACTCACCCACCCACTCACTCACCCACCCACTCACCCACCCACTGACCAACCCACTCACCCACCCACCCACCTGGGCCCCGTGTAGCCGGGCGGGCAGTGTGGGCAGGTGCCGTCCTCGGGGTGGCAGGCGGTGTCCGGGTGGCACACGGGGCAGGGGTGGGCGCAGCCCTCGCCAAACCAGCCGGTGGCACAGCGCTCCACACATCGCTCGCCCCGCCAGCCCGGCACACAGGCGTCACACAGACCCCGCTGGGCGTCGCACGGCGCGGCACGCTTGCAGCGCCCGCACCTACGGGCGTCACACACACACACACAGGCGTCACACACACACATCACACATACAGGCGTCACACACACACACACAGGTGTTACACACACACACAGGTGTCACACACACACACACAGGTGTCACACACACACACAGGTGTCACACACACACAGGTGTCACACACACAGGCGTCACACACACACACAGAGAGGCGTCACACACACACACACAGGCGTCACACACACACACACAGGTGTCACACACACACACACAGGCGTCACACACACACACAGGCGTCACACACACACACAGAGAGGCGTCACACACACACACACAGAGAGGCGTCACACACACACACAGGTGTCACACACACACACACAGGCGTCACACAGACACACACACGTGTCACACACACACAGGCGTCACACACACAGGTGTCACACACACACATCACACATACAGGCGTCACACACACACACAGGCGTCACACACACACAGACACACAGGCGTCACACACACACACACAGGCGTCACACACACACACAGGTGTCACACACACACAGAGTTGTGACACACACAGGTGTCACACACACACACACACACAGGTGTCACACACACACACACACACAGGCATCACACACACACACACAGGCGTCACACACACACACAGGCATCACACAGACCCCGCTGGGCGTCGCACGGCGCGGCATGCTTGCAGCGCCCGCACCTACGGGCGTCACACACACACACAGGCGTCACACACACACACACACAAAGGCGTCACACACACACACAGGCGTCACACACACACACAGGCGTCACACACACACACACACAAAGGCGTCACACACACACACAGGCGTCACACACACACACAGGCGTCACACACACACACACACAAAGGCGTCACACACACACACAGGCGTCACACACACACACACAGAGAGGCGTCACACACACACAGGCGTCACACACACACAGGCGTCACACACACACACACAGGTGTCACACACACACAGGTGTCACACACACACATCACACATACAGGCGTCACACACACACACAAAGGCGTCACACACACACACAGACAGGCATCACACACACACACAGGCGTCACACACACACACAGGCGTCACACAGACCCCGCTGGGCGTCGCACGGCGCGGCACGCTTGCAGCGCCCGCACCTACGGGCGTCACACACACACACAGGCGTCACACACACACACACACACAGGCGTCACACACACACACAGAGAGGCGTCACACACACACAGAGAGGCGTCACACACACACACACAGGCGTCACACACACACACAGGTGTCACACGCGCACACACACAGGTGTCACACACACACAGGTGTCACACACACACACACGTGTCACACACACACACAGGCGTCATACACACACACACAGGCGTCACACACACACACAGGTGTCACACACACACAGGCGTCACACACACACACACACAGGTGTCACACACACACACAGGCGTCACACACACACACAGGCGTCACACACACACACACAGGTGTCACACACACACACACACAGGCGTCACACACACACACACACAGGTGTCACACACACACAGGCGTCACACACACACACAGGCGTCACACACACACACAGGCATCACACACACACACAGGCGTCACACACACACACAGGCGTCACACACACACACAGGCGTCACACACACACACAGGCGTCACACACACACACACAGGCGTCACACACACACACACACAGGCGTCACACAAACACACAGGCGTCTCACACACACACACACAGGTGTCACACACACACACAGGCGTCACACACACACACAGGCGTCTCACACACACACAGGCGTCACACACACACACAGGCATCACACACACACTCACACAGGCGTCACACACACTCACACAGGCGTCACACACACTCACACAGGCATCACACACACACACACACAGGCATCACACACACACACAGGCATCACACACACACACACAGGCATCACACACACACTCACACAGGCGTCACACACACTCACACAGGCGTCACACACACTCACACAGGCGTCACACACACAGGCATCACACACACACAGGCTTCACACACACACACAGGTGTGACACACACACACAGGCGTCTCACACACACACAGGCGTCACACACACACACAGGCGTCACACACACACACACAGGCGTCACACAAATACACAGGCGTCACACACACACAGGCGTCACACACACACAGGCGTCACACACACACACAGGCGTCTCACACACACAGGCGTCACACACACACACACACAGGCATCACCCACACACACAGGCATCACACACACACACAGGCATCACACACACTCACACAGGCATCACACACACAGGCATCACACACGCACAAGCGTCACACACACACAGGCATCACACACACACAGGCATCACACACACACACAGGTGTCACACAGACACACAGGCGTCACACACCCACAGGCGTCACACACACACACAGGCGTCACACACACACAGGCGTCTCACACACACAGGCGTCTCACACACACAGGTGTCACACACACACACAGGCATCACACACACACACAGGCATCACACACACACACAGGCATCACACACACTCACACAGGCGTCACACACACAGTCATCACACACACAGGCGTCAAACACACAGGCATCACACACGCACACAGGCATCACACACACAGGCATCACACACAGGCATCACACACACACACACAGGTGTGACACACACACACACACACAGGCGTCTCACACACACACAGGCATCACACACACACACACAGGCGTCACACACACACACAGGCGTCACACACACACAGGCGTCACACACACAGGCGTCCATCACACACACAGGCGTCACACACACACAGGCGTCACACACACACACAGGCGTCACACACACACACAGGCATCTCACACACACACAGGTGTCACACACACACAGGTGTCACACACACACAGGCATCACACACACACAGGCATCACACATACACAGGTGTCACACACACATACAGGCGTCTCACACACACACACAGGCGTCACACACACACACAGGCATCACACACACACACAGGCGTCACACATACACACAGGTGTCACACACACAAGCGTCTCACACACACACAGGTGTCACACACACAGGCGTCACACACACACACAGGTGTCACACACACACACAGGTGTCACACACACACACAGGTGTCACACACACAGGCGTCTCACACACACAGGTGTCACACACACACAGGCATCACACGGATGCTCACCCACCACTCCGCCAGCGCGCTACCTGTTGGCACGCTGGTATCTCACTGGTACTCTCAGGGACCCCCAGGTCCCCCCTGTGACCCACCTCCCCCTGGTAGCGCGCTACCTGTTGGCACGCTGGTATCTCACTGGTACTCTCAGGGACCCCCAGGTCCCCCCTGTGACCCACCTCCCCCTGGTAGCGCACTACCTGTTGGCACGCTG
The DNA here is from genome assembly GCF_048934315.1 of Petromyzon marinus. Classification (NCBI taxonomy): domain Eukaryota; kingdom Metazoa; phylum Chordata; class Hyperoartia; order Petromyzontiformes; family Petromyzontidae; genus Petromyzon; species Petromyzon marinus. The sequence goes on from NW_027422638.1 coordinate 1,007,894, forward strand.
GTACCCCCAGGTAGCCCCCAGGCACCCCCAGGAACCTGCGGGTACCCCCATAAACCCCCCCTCTCTCTCCGATAGCGCGCTACCTGTGAGCAAGCTGGTACCCTCAGATATCCCCCCTCTCTCTCTCCACTAGTGCACTACCTGTGAGCACGCTGGTACCCTCAGATATCCCCCCTCTCTCTCTCCACTAGTGCACTACCTGTGAGCACGCTGGTACCCTCAGAGATCCCCCCTCTCTCTCTCTCCACTAGTGCACTACCTGTGAGCACGCTGGTACCCTCAGATATCCCCCTCTCTCTCTCCGCTAGCGCGCTACCTGTGAGCAAGCTGGTACCCTCAGATATCCCCCCTCTCTCTCTCTCCACTAGTGCACTACCTGTGAGCACGCTGGTACCCTCAGATACCCCCCCTCTCTCTCTCCACTAGTGCACTACCTGTTGGCACGCTGGTACCCTCAGATATCCCCCCTCTCTCTCTCCGCTAGTGCACTACCTGTGAGCACGCTGGTACCCTCAGATATCCCCCCCCTCTCTCTCCACTAGTGCACTACCTGTGAGCACGCTGGTACCCTCAGATATCCCCCCTCTCTCTCTCTCCACTAGTGCACTACCTGTGAGCACGCTGGTACCCTCAGATATCCCCCCCCTCTCTCTCTACTAGTGCACTACCTGTGAGCAATCTGGTACCCCCAGATATCCCCCCTCTCTCTCTCTCCACTAGCGCTACCTGTGAGCACGCTGGTACCCTCAGATATCCCCTCTCTCTCTCCACTAGCGCTACCTGTGAGCACGCTGGTACCCTCAGATATCCCCCCCTCTCTCTCTCTCCGCTAGTGCACTACCTGTAGGCACGCTGGTACCTTCAGATATCCCCCCTCTCTCTCTCTCTCCGCTAGTGCACTACCTGTGAGCACGCTGGTACCCTCAGATATCCCCCCCCCCCTCTCTCTCCACTAGCGCTACCTGTGGGCACGCTGGTACCCTCAGATATCCCCCCTCTCTCTCTCCACTAGCGCACTACCCGTGAGCAGGCTGGTACCCTCAGATATCCCCTCTCTCTCTCCACTAGTGCACTAACTGTGAGCAAGCTGGTACCCTCAGATATCCCCCCTCTCTCTCTTCACTAGTGCACTACCTGTGGGCACGCTGGTACCCTCAGATATCCCCCCTCTCTCTCTCTCCACTAGTGCACTACCTGTGAGCACGCTGGTACCCCCAGATATCCCCTCTCTCCGCTAGTGCGCTACCTGTGAGCACGCTGGTACCCTCAGATATCCCCCCCTCTCTCTCCACTAGCGCGATACCTGTGAGCACGCTGGTACCCTCAGATATCCCCCCCTCTCTCTCTCCGCTAGTGCACTACCTGTGGGCACGCTGGTACCCTCAGATATCCCCTCTCTCTCTCTCTCCACTAGTGCACTACCTGTAGGCACGCTGGTACCCTCAGATATCCCCCCTCTCTCTCCACTAGCGCACTGTGAGCACGCTGGTACCCTCAGATATCCCCCCCCTCTCTCTCCGCTAGTGCACTACCTGTGAGCACGCTGGTACCCTCAGATATCCCCCCTCTCTCTCTCCGCTAGTGCACTGTGAGCACGCTGGTACCCTCAGATATCCCCCCTCTCTCTCCGCTAGTGCACTACCTGTGGGTACGCTGGTACCCTCAGATATCCCCCCTCTCTCTATCCACTAGTGCACTACCTGTGGGTACGCTGGTACCCTCAGATATCCCCCTCTCTCTCTCCACTAGTGCACTACCTGTGAGCACGCTGGTACCCTCAGATATCCCCTCTCTCTCTCTCTCCACTAGCACTACCTGTGGGTACGCTGGTACCCTCAGATATCCCCCCTCTCTCTCTCCACTAGTGCACTACCTGTGAGCACGCTGGTACCCTCAGATATCCCCCCTCTCTCTCCACTAGTGCACTACCTGTAGGCACGCTGGTACCCACAGATATCCCCCCTCTCTCTCTCTCCGCTAGTGCACTACCTGTGAGCAAGCTGGTACCCTCAGATATCCCCCCTCTCTCTCTCTCCACTAGTGCACTACCTGTTGGCACGCTGGTACCCTCAGATATCCCCCCCCTCTCTCTCCACTAGTGCACTACCTGTGAGCACGCTGGTACCCTCAGATATCCCCCCTCTCTCTCTCCGCTAGTGCACTACCTGTGAGCACGCTGGTACCCTCAGATATCCCCCCCCTCTCTCTCTCCACTAGCGCACTACCCGTGGGCACGCTGGTACCCTCAGATATCCCCCCTCTCTCTCCGCTATTGCACTACCTGTGAGCACGCTGGTACCCCCAGATATCCCCCCTCTCTCTCTCCGCCAGTGCACTACCTGTGAGCACGCTGCTACCCTCAGATATCCCCCCTCTCTCTCTCCACTAGTGCACTACCTGTGAGCACGCTGGTACCCTCAGATATCCCCTCCCCTCTCTCTCTCCACTAGTGCACTACCTGTGAGCACGCTGGTACCCTCAGATATCCCCCCCTCTCTCTCTCTCCGCTAGTGCACTACCTGTGAGCACGCTGGTACCCTCAGATATCCCCCCTCTCTCTCTCCACTAGTGCACTACCTGTGAGCAAGCTGGTACCCTCAGATACCCCCCCCCCCCTCTCTCTCCACTAGTGCACTACCTGTGAGCATGCTGGTACCCTCAGATATCCCCCCTCTCTCTCTCTCCACTAGTGCACTATCTATGGGCACGCTGGTACCCTCAGATATCCCCCCTCTCTCTCTCCGCTAGTGCACTACCTGTGAGCAAGCTGGTACCCTCAGATATCCCCCCTCTCTCTCTCTCCGCTAGCGCACTACCTGTGAGCACACTGGTACCCTCAGATATCCCCCCTCTCTCTCTCTCTCTCTCCACTAGCACACTATCTATGGGCACGCTGGTACCCTCAGATATCCCCCCTCTCTCTCTCTCTCTCCGCTAGTGCACTACCTGTGAGCACGCTGGTACCCTCAGATATCCCCCCTCTCTCTCTCTCCACTAGTGCACTACCTGTAGGCAAAGCTGGTACCCTCAGATATCCCCCCTCTCTCTCTCTCCGCTAGCGCACTACCTGTGAGCACACTGGTACCCTCAGATATCCCCCCTCTCTCTCTCTCTCTCCACTAGCACACTATCTATGGGCACGCTGGTACCCTCAGATATCCCCCCTCTCTCTCTCCGCTAGTGCACTAGCTGTGAGCACGCTGGTACCCTCAGATATCCCCCCCTCTCTCTCCACTAGTGCACTACCCGTGGGCACGCTGGTACCCTCAGATATCCCCCCCCTCTCTCTCTCCACTAGCGCTACCTGTGAGCACGCTGGTACCCTCAGATACCCCCCTCTCTCTCTCCACTAGTGCACTACCTGTAGGCACGCTGGTACCCTCAGATATCCCCCCTCTCTCTCTCCACTAGTGCACTACCTGTAGGCACGCTGGTACCCTCAGAAATCCCCCCCTCTCTCTCTCCACTAGTGCACTACCTGTGAGCACGCTGGTACCCTCAGATATCCCCTCTCTCTCTCCACTAGCGCTACCTGTGAGCACGCTGGTACCCCCAGAAAACCCCCCTCTCTCCGCTAGTGCACTACCTGTGAGTACGCTGGTACCCTCAGATATCCCCCCTCTCTCTCCGCTAGTGCACTACCTGTGAGCACGCTGGTACCCTCAGATATCCCCCCTCTCACTCTCTGCTAGTGCACTACCTGTGAGCACGCTGGTACCCTCAGATATCCCCCCTCTCTCTCTCTCCGCTAGTGCACTACCTGTGAACACGCTGGTACCCCCAGAAAACCCCCCTCTCTCCGCTAGTGCACTAGCTGTGAGCACGCTGGTACCCTCAGAAATCCCCTCTCTCTCTCTCCGCTAGTGCACTACCTGTGAGTACGCTGGTACCCTCAGATATCCCCCCTCTCTCTCTCCACTAGTGCACTACCTGTGAGCACCCTGGTACCCTCAGATATCCGCCCTCTCTCTCTCCACTAGTGCACTAACTGTGGGCACGCTGGTACCCTCAGATATCCCCCCCTCTCTCTCCACTAGCGCACTACCTGTGAGCACGCTGGTACCCTCAGAAATCCCCTCTCTCTCTCTCCGCTAGTGCACTACCTGTGAGTACGCTGGTACCCTCAGATATCCCCCCTCTCTCTCTCCACTAGTGCACTACCTGTGGGCACGCTGGTACCCTCAGATATCCCCCCTCTCTCTCTCCACTAGTGCACTACCTGTGAGCACGCTGGTACCCCCAGAAAACCCCCCTTCTCTCTCTCTCTCCGCTAGTGCACTAGCTGTGAGCACACTGGTACCCTCAGATATCCCCCCTCTCTCTCTCCACTAGCACACTATCTATGGGCACGCTGGTACCCTCAGATATCCCCCCTCTCTCTCTCCACTAGTGCACTACCTGTGAGCACGCTGGTACCCTCAGATATCCCCCCTCTCTCTCCCCGCTAGTGCACTACCTGTGAGCACGCTGGTACCCTCAGATATCCCCCCTCTCTCTCTCTCTCTCCACTAGCACACTATCTATGGGCACGCTAGTACCCTCAGATATCCCCCCTCTCTCTCTCTCTCTCTCCACTAGCACACTATCTATGGGCACGCTGGTACCCTCAGATATCCCCCCTCTCTCTCTCTCCACTAGCACACTATCTATGGGCACACTGGTACCCTCAGATATCCCCTCTCTCTCTCTCTCTCTCCACTAGCACACTATCTATGGGCACGCTGGTACCCTCAGATATCCCCCCTCTCTCTCTCCACTAGTGCACTACCTGTGAGCACCCTGGTACCCTCAGATATCCCCCCTCTCTCTCTCCACTAGTGCACTACCTGTGGGCACGCTGGTACCCTCAGATATCCCCCCTCTCTCTCTCTCTCTCCACTAGCACACTATCTATGGGCACGCTAGTACCCTCAGATATCCCCCCTCTCTCTCTCTCTCTCTCCACTAGCACACTATCTATGGGCACGCTGGTACCCTCAGATATCCCCCCTCTCTCTCTCTCCACTAGCACACTATCTATGGGCACACTGGTACCCTCAGATATCCCCTCTCTCTCTCTCTCTCTCCACTAGCACACTATCTATGGGCACGCTGGTACCCTCAGATATCCCCCCTCTCTCTCTCCACTAGTGCACTACCTGTGAGCACCCTGGTACCCTCAGATATCCCCCCTCTCTCTCTCCACTAGTGCACTACCTGTGGGCACGCTGGTACCCTCAGATATCCCCCCTCTCTCTCTCCACTAGTGCACTACCTATGGGCACGCTGGTACCCCCAGAAAACCCCTCTCTCTCCACTAGTGCACTACCTATGGGCACGCTGGTACCCCCAGAAAACCCCTCTCTCTCCACTAGTGCACTACCTGTGAGCACACTGGTACCCTCAGATATCCCCCCCCCTCTCTCTCTCTCCCCGCCGGCGCGCTACCTGTGGGCACACTGGTATCCGTAGAGGCCGGCGGGGCACGCCTCGGCGCAGTAGCGGCCCCGGTGTCCCGGGCGGCACACGCACGAGCCGTTGAGCGTCACGCACCGCTCCGTGGCGGCGGGGCGGCAGGCGCAGCGATGCTCGCACCGGGCCCCCCACAGGCCCTCGCGGCAAGCGCAGCGACCTGCGGCGGGGGTGGGGGGTGGGTAGGGGAGAGGGAAAGAACCCCCCCCCCCCCTTGCCGTGCTAATTGGGTCCTCTGGTAGTTTCAGGTTTCATTTATTGGGATTTACCACCCCCGTGAGCCGTCCGGCTCTTGATTTGGGTGCAACCGCCAACAAACATTGAAATAAATACCCTTGGCTCTTTCGGTAAAGTCACCACCACGTAGAAGGGGAAACAATAAAATATATATAAAAAATGAAATTATTGTAAGACAATAAAATTATTATTCTTGGTTTTTTCGGTAAAGTCACCACGTAGAAGGGAAACAATAAAATAATGAAATAAATATAAAACAATGAAATTCTCACGACGTTTCGACTGCAACACACAAGCAGCAATCATCATCAGGATTCATGTCTGCATTAACCACAATACCTGCAGTCAAAATGCAAACAAAAACATACCATGATAATATACATGATGCATTGCCCTTGAAACTGATTGGTCCACATCAAGGGACGGCTTTCTTTCGACCCAATTGGTGCTCGACCAGATGACGCCCAACGGCGTACAGCTCAAAGACGACGCCACTATCAAAGTAACGAGGGCTCGGGGTGAACATCTACATCATTAGACCTCCTTTGCCAGCACCAAAATGTGGTTAATGCAGACATGAATTAACCATAGCCCCTACGATCACTGTTACATTGCATTTATGGCTTTATTCTGGGTGATTTCGAAAAGTTTTTTCGTTTTGTTTGGGCCATGGTTTGTTTGTTGCAGTACGGAGTTAGACTGATGGCCTTCATCTAAGTTGTCTTGTGGTTGTTGTTGTTGATGTTTGACTTTTTTGCACACAGCGTTTGGTGGTGTAACGGTGGCTTTTTTCAGGAAAATTTTGCTGTTTTTTTTTCCCCATGGATTTTCTGTTTGCGCAAAGTCAACCGCAGTCACTTTAAGGTGTTTTTATTGTTCGTGTTTCTGTTTGCTGTTTGTTGCGGCTGCACCCGATTCAAGCGCCGAATGGCTCACAGGGCTATACCAAATTAATTAAACTGAAAACTGAAAGCAATCGAGCGAGCGAGCGAGCGAGCGGCTACAAAGGCCGGCACGGCACGCGAGGGGGTGGGTGGCCGGCACGACGCCCGGCCGCCTTTGTCTCTCCCCAGTGCTAGCGATGTTTACGACACCACCACCGCTCCCCACACACACACGCGCACAGTGTCACACACACAGCGTCGCACGCACACACACATACACAGCGTCACGCACACAGCCTCACACACACGCACAGCGTCACACACACACATGCACAGCGCCACATACACAGCGTTACACACACACACGCACAGCGTCACACGCACAGCGTCACACGCACAGCGTCACACACACAGCGTCACACACAGTGTCATGCACGCACACACACAGCGTCGCACACACAGCGTCACACACACACGCACAGCGTCACACACGCACAGCGTCACACACGTACACACAGCGTCACACGCACAGTGTCACACACACACAGCGTCACACACACACAGCATCACACACGTACACACGGCGTCACACACACGTACACACGGCGTCACACGCACACAGGATCACACGCACAGCGTCACACACACAGCGTCACACACGTACGCACAGCGTCACACACGCACACACAGCGTCACACACGTACACACAGCGTCACACGCACAGCGTCACATACACACAGCGTCACACACGTACGCACAGCGTCACACACGCACGCACAGCATCACACACGTGCACACAGCGTCACACACGTACACACAGCGTCACACGCACAGTGTCACACACACACAGCGTCACACACACACAGCGTCACACACGTACACACAGCGTCACACACGTACACACAGCGTCACACACGTCACCCGCACAGCGTCACACACGTCACACGCACATCGTCACACACAACACAGCGTCGCACACACACGCACAGCGTCACACACACAGCGTCGCGCACACACACAGCGTCACACCCACACACGCACAGCGTCACACGCACAGCGTCACACGCACGCACACACAGCGTCACACACACAGCGTCACACACACACAGCGTCACACACACACAGCGTCACACACACACAGCGTCACACACGTACACACAGCGTCACACGTACACTCAGCGTCACACACACACACAGCGTCACACACGTACACACAGCGTCACACGCACACAGTCACACACGTACACACACTGTCACACACACAGCGCGTCACACACAAAGCGCGTCACACACACAGCGTCACACACATACAGCGTCACACACACAGCATCACACACACAGCGTCACACACAGCGTCACACACACAGCGTCACACACGTACACACAGCGTCACACACACAGCGTCACACACACACAGCGTTACACACGTACACACAGCGTCACATATGTACACACAGCGTCACACACACACACACAGCGTCACACACGTACACACAGCGTCACACTCACACACACAGCGTCACACGTACACACAGCGTCACACACGCACAGCGTCACACACACACAGCGTAACACGCACAGCGTCACACACGTACACACAGCGTCACACACGTACACACAGCATCACACACACAGCATCACACACACAGCGTCACACACACACAACGTCACACACGTACACACAGCGTCACACGCACAGCGTCACACACGTACACACAGCGTCACACGCACAGTGTCACACACGCACAGCGTCACACACGTACACACAGCGTCACACATGCACAGCGTCACACACACACAGCGTCACACACGTACACACGGCGTCACACACACAGCGTCACACACACAGCGTTATACACGTACACACAGCGTCACACACGTACACACAGCGTCACACATGTACACACAGCGTCACACACGTACACACAGCATCACACACACAGCGTCACACACACACAACGTCACACACGTACACACAGCGTCACACGCACAGCGTCACACACGTACACACAGCGTCACACGCACAGTGTCACACACGCACAGCGTCACACACGTACACACAGCGTCACACATGCACAGCGTCACACACACACAGCGTCACACACACACAGCGTCACACACGTACACACGGCGTCATACACACAGCGTCACACATGTACGCACAGCGTCACACACGTACACACGGCGTCACACACGTACACACAGCATCACAAACACACAGCGTCTCACACACACACAGCATCACACATACACACAGCGTCACACACGTACACACGGCGTCACACACACAGCGTCACACATGTACGCACAGCGTCACACACGTACACACGGCGTCACACACGTACACACAGCATCACACACACAGTGTCTCACACGCACAGCGTCACACACACGCACGCACGGCGTCACACACACAGCGTTACACACACAGCGTCACACACACGCACAGCGTCACACACAAAGCGCCACACACGTACACACAGCGTCACACACACAGTGTCATACACACAGCATCACACACACACAGCGTCACACACACAGCGTCACACACGTACACACAGCGTCACACACACAGCGTCACACACACACAGCGTCACACACAGCGTCACACACACACAGCGTCACACACACAGCGTCACACACACGCACAGCATCACACACTTACACACAGCGTCACACGCACAGCGTCACACACGTACACACAGCGTCACACACACAGCGTCACACACACACAGCGTCACACACGTACAGACAGCGTCACACACGTACACACAGCGTCACACACGTACACACAGCGTCACACACGTACACACAGCGTCACACACACAGCATCACACTCACGCACAGCGTCACACACGTACACACAGCGTCACACACAGCGTCACACACACAGCGTCACACACGTACACACAGCGTCACACACAGCGTCACACACGTACACACAGCGTCACACACGTACACACAGCGTCACACACACAGCGTCACACACACAGCGTCACACACACACAGCGTCACACACGCACACAGCGTCACACTCACGGCGTCACACACACGGCGTCACACACACGGCGTCACACACACACAGCGTCACACACGCACGCACGGCGTCACACACGCACGCACGGCGTCACACACGCACACACAGCGTCACACACACAGCGTCACACACACACAGCGTCACACACACACAGCGTCACACACACAGCGTCACACGCACACAGCGTCACACACGCACAGCGTCACACATGCACAGCGTCACACATGCACAGCGTCACACACACACACAGCGTCACACACGCACGCACAGCATCACACACGTACACACAGGCACAGCGTCACACACACAGCGTCACACACAGCGTCACACACACGGCGTCACACACACGGCGTCACACACACACGCACAGCATCACACACGCACGCACGGCGTGACACACACGCACACACAGCGTCACACACACACAGCGTCACACACGTACACACAGCGTCACACACACAGCGTCACACACACAGCGTCACACACACAGCGTCACACACGCACGCACAGCGTCACACACAGCGTCACACACGTACACACAGCGTCACACACAGCGTCACACACGTACACACAGCGTCACACACACAGCGTCACACACACAGCGTCACACACGGCGTCACACACACACAGCGTCACACACGCACACACAGCGTCACACACACACACAGCGTAACACTCACGCACAGCGTCACACACACAGCTTCACACACGCACAGCGTCACACACACAGCGTCTCACACACACAGCGTCACGCACGCACAGCGTCACATGCACGCACAGCGTCACACACGTACACACAGCGTCACACACACAGCATCACACACACAGCGTCACACACTCACGCACAGCGTCACACACACACACAGCGTCACACACACACACACACAGCATCACACACACACACGGCGTCACACACACACAGCTTCACACACGCACAGCGCCACACACGCACGCACGGCGTGACACACACGCACACACAGCGTCACACACACGGCGTCACACACACGCACAGCGTCACACACACAGCGTCACGCACGCACGGCGTCACACACACACACGGCGTCACACTCACACACAGCGTCACACACACGGCGTCACACACACACACACACGCATGGCGTCACACACACTCACACGCACAGCGTCACACTCACGCACAGCGTCACACACAGCGTCACAGCACGCTCGCTCACCGTTTGCCGGGTTGCAGGGGGAGCCCCCCCCACAGTGGCAGCGAGCGCTGCAGCTGGGCCCCCACCAGCCGGCACTGCACACACAGCGACCCGTCGCCTGCTCGCACAGCACCGCACCGGCACCGCACCGGCAGGTGGCACCGCACGTGGCGCCCCACCTGGGCACGCGCACGGTGGGGGAGGGCGAGGGCACGGCACGCGGTCAGAGAGCACCTCACCACTGGCAGCCCCACCTGGGCAAAGGAATAGGTCACCCGTGTAGCCTCTAGCAGGGCTGCAGGGGGCAAGTGCTGTTAGTAGCGAGTAGCAGCACCTACACACACACACACACAGACAAAGGTCCCCCATGTAGCCTCTAGCAGGGCTGCAGGGGCAAGTGCTGTCAGTAGCTAGCAGCACCTGTGAAGGTAGCCACAGACAAAGGTCCCCCGTGTAGCCTCTAGCAGGGCTGTAGGGGGCAAGTGCTGTCAGTAGCGAGTAGCAGCACCTACACACAGACACAGACAAAGGTCACCCGTGTAGCCTCTCGCAGGGCTGCAGGGGGCAAGTGCTGTTAGTAGCGAGTAGCACCTGTGAAGGTAGACACAGACAAAGGTGCCCCGTGTAGCCTCTAGCAGGGCTGCAGGGGCAAGTGCTGTTAGTAGCGAGCAGCACCTACACACACACACAGACAAAGGCCCCCCGTGTAGCCTCTAGCAGGGCTGCAGGGGGCAAGTGCTGTTAGTAGCGAGTAGCAGCACCTACACACACACAGACAAAGGTCCCCCGTGTAGCCTCTAACAGGGCTGTAGGGGCAAGTGCTGTTAGTAGCGAGCAGCACCTACACACACACAGACAAAGGTCCCCTGTGTAGCCTCTAACAGGCTGCAGGGGCAAGTGCTGTTAGTAGCGAGCAGCACCTACACACACAGACACAGACAAAGGTCCCCCGTGTAGCCTCTAGCAGGGCTGTAGGGGCAAGTGCTGTTAGCGAGCAGCACCTACACACACACACAGACAAAGGTCCCCCGTGTAGCCTCTAGCAGGGCTGCAGGGGGCAAGTGCTGTTAGTAGCGAGCAGCACCTACACACACAAAGACAAAGGTCCCCCGTGTAGCCTCTAATAGGCTGTAGGGGCAAGTGCTGTTAGTAGCGAGCAGCACCTACACACACAGACACAGACAAAGGTCCCCCGTGTAGCCTCTAACAGGGCTGCAGGGGCAAGTGCTGCCAGTAGCTAGCAGCACCTGTGAAGGTAGACACAGACAAAGGTCCCCCGTGTAGCCTCTAGCAGGGCTGTAGGGGGCAAGTGCTGTCAGTAGCGAGTAGCAGCACCTACACACAGACACAGACAAAGGTCCCCCGTGTAGCCTCTAACAGGGCTGTAGGGGCAAGTGCTGTTAGTAGCGAGTAGCAGCAGCTACACACACACACAGGTCCCCCATATAGCCTCTAACAGGCTGTAGGGGCAAGTGCTGTTAGCGAGCAGCACCTATGAAGGTAGACACAAAGGTCCCCCGTGTAGCCTCTAACAGGGCTGTAGGGGCAAGTGCTGTTAGTAGCGAGCAGCACCTACACACACACACAGACAAAGGTCCCCCGTGTAGCCTCTAGCAGACTGTAGGGGCAAGTGCTGTTAGCGAGCAGCACCTACACACACAGACAAAGGTCCCCCGTGTAGCCTCTAACAGGGCTGTAGGGGCAAGTGCTTTTAGTAGCGAGCAGCACCTACACACACAGACAAAGGTCCCCCGTGTAGCCTCTAGCAGACTGTAGGGGCAAGTGCTGTTAGCGAGCAGCACCTGTGAAGGTAGACACAGACAAAGGTCCCCCGTGTAGCCTGTAACAGGGCTGTAGGGGCAAGTGCTGTTAGCGAGCACCTATCAAGAGGGGGTGGGTGGCCACCACCACACCCGGCCGCCTTTGTCTCCCCATTGCTAGCGATGTTTACTACACAGCGCACCAGGTACTCATTTGCGACTAAGTCGACCTAAGGGAGGACCAAGACCGGTTCAGATAATCGTTACTGATGGACACACACAAACACACACACAGTGTGGGAGCACACACGCATGCATCTCTCCATGTCTCCAACTGTCCCCGTGTCTACCCATGTCTCCCTCTGTCTCTCCCCGTGTCTCCGTGTCTCCCCGTGTTGCCCCATGTCTCTCTCTGTCTCTCCCCGTGTCTCCGTGTGTCTCTGTGTATCTCTGTGTCTCCCCGTGTCTCCCCGTGTCTCCCCGTGTCTCCCCATGTCTCTCTCTCTGCCTCTCCCCGTGTCTCCCCGTGTCTCCGTGTGTCTCCCCGTGTCTCTGAGTCTCTCCCCGCGTCTCCCCGTTTCTCTCCCCGTGTCTCCGTGCGTCTCCCCGTGTCTCCCCATGTCTCTCTCTCTCTGTCTCTCCCCGTGTCTCCCCGTGTCTCCGTGTGTCTCCCCGTGTCTCTGAGTCTCTCCCCGCGTCTCCCCGTTTCTCTCCCCGTGTCTCCGTGCGTCTCCCCATGTCTCTGTCTCTCATCGTGTCTCCCCGTGTCTCTGTCTCTCATCGTGTCTTCCCGTGTCTCCCTGTAGATCCCTGTGTCTCCCCGTGTCTCCCTCTCTCCCTGTGTCTCCGAGTCTCTCCCCATGTCTCCCCGTGTCTCCCCCCGTGTCCCTCCCCGTGTCCCCGTGTCTCTCCCCGTCTCTCCCCATGTCTCTCCCCGTGTCTCCCCGTGTCTCCCCCTGTGTCCCTCCCCGTGTCCCCGTGTCTCCCCGTGTCTCTCCCTGTCTCTCCCCGTGTCTCTCCCCGTGTCCCCGTGTCTCTCTCCGTCTCTCCCAGTGTCTCTCCCCGTGTCTCTCCATGTCTCCCCTGTCTCCCGTGTGTCTCCCCGTGTCTCTCCCCCCGTGTCTCCCCGTCTCTCCCTGTGTCTCTCCCTGTGTCTCTCCCCGTGTCTCTCCCCCCGTGTCTCTCCCCCCGTGTCTCTCCCCGTGTCTCCCCCCGTGTCCCCGTGTCTCTCCCCGTGTCTCCCCCTGTCTCCCCCCGTGTCTCCCCCCGTGTCTCCCCCCGTGTCTCTCCCCGTGTCTCTCCCCCCGTGTCTCCCCCCGTGTCTCCCCCCGTGTCTCTCCCCGTGTCTCCCCGTGTCTCCCCGTGTCTCTCCCCCCGTGTCTCTCCCCCCGTGTCTCTCCCCCCGTGTCTCTCCCTCCCCGTGCCCCTCCCTCACCAGCCGTGGTGACAGCTGCAGGCTCCGGTGGCCGCGTCGCAGACTCCGAAGCTACAGGCGCAGCCTCCTGGCAGCGCTCTCCCCGTGTCTCTCCCCGTGTCTCCCCCCGTGTCCCTCCCCGTGTCCCTGTGTCTCTCCCCGTGTCTCCCCCTGTCTCTCCCTGTGTCTCCCCGTCTCTCCCCGTCTCTCCCCGTCTCTCCCCATGTCTCTCCCCCCGTGTCTCTCCCCCCGTGTCTCTCCCCGTGTCTCTCCCCCCGTGTCTCTCCCTCCCCGTGCCTCTCCCTCACCAGCCGTGGTGACAGCTGCAGGCTCCGGTGGCCGCGTCGCAGACTCCGAAGTTACAGGCACAGGCCTCCTGGCAGCGCTCTCCCCAGCGTGCGGGTGCGCAGGTGCAGGCTCCCGTGCGAGCGTCACAGGTTCCGTGCGGGTGGCAGAGGCACTGGCGCTTACACTCGGGACCCCAGTACTGGCTGGGGCACTCTGTGGTGGTGGTGGGGGTGGTGAGGGTGGTGGTGGTGGTGGGGGTGGTGAGGGTGGTGGTGGGGGTGGTGGTGAGGGTGGTGGTGGTGGGGGTGGTTGTGGTGATGGTGGGGGTGGTAGTGGTGGTGATAGTGGTGGTGGTGGTGAGGGTGGTGGTGATGGTGGTTGTGGTGGTGGGGGTGGTGGGTGTGGTGGTAGTGATGGTAGCAGTGGTGGTAGTGGTGGTGGTGATGGTGGTTGTGGTGGTGATGGTGGTGGGGGTGGTGGTGGGGGTGGTGGTGGTAGTGGTGGTGATGGTGGTGGTAGTGGTGGTGGTGGTTAGTGGTGGTGATGGTGGTGGGGGTGGTGGTGATGGTGGTTGTGATGGTGGTGATGGTGGTGATGGTGGTGGGGGTGATGGTGGTGGGGGTGGTGGTGGTAGTGGTGGTGATGGTGGTTGTGGTGGTTGTGGTGGAGGTGTGTGTGTGTGTGCACGCGCGCACGGACACAGGGAGAGATGGTCCCGTGACTTCCTCCTCCTGCACCTAGCCTGGCACAGCAGTAAACCCATGGCACCTGCAGGGTCTGTCCCGTGACCTTCTCCTGCACCTAGCCTGGCACAGCAGCCAACCCATGGCACCTGCTGGGTCTGTCCCGTGACCTCCTCCTGCACCTAGCCTGGCACAGCAGTCAACCCATGGCACCTTGGTTTGTCACGTAACCTCCTGTCAGCAGCGAGCCTTCAACACTCCACGTGGCTTCAAAGTGCACCTAGCCTGGCACAGGCACCGTGGTGACGACACCGTCACTTCGTGGTGAATGGCGGCTGTTGTTGTGTCTGTATCTCTGTGCATGAATGTCTAATGTGTGTGTGTGTCACACACTCGTGTATGTCTGTATGTGTCACGTGTGTCTATGTGTGTGTCACACACTCGTGTATGTCTGTGTCTCTGTGTATGAGTGTCTATGTGTGTGTCACACACTCGTGTATGTATGTCTGTATGTGTCACATGAGTGTCTGTGTGTGTCACACACTCATGTATGTCTGTATGTGTCACATGTGTGTGTGTGTGTCACACACTCGTGTATGTCTGTATGTGTCACGTGTGCGTCTGTGTGTGTCACACACTCGTGTATGTCTGTGTCACATGTGTGTCTGTGTGTGTCACACACTCGTGTATGTCTGTATGTGTCACACGTGTGTCTGTGTGTGTCACACACTCGTGTATGTCTGTATGTGTCACATGTGTGTCTGTGTGTGTCACACACTCGTGTATGTCTGTATGTGTCACATGTGTGTCTGTGTGTGTCACACACTCGTGTATGTGTGTCTATATGTATGCGTCACGTGTGTGTGTGTCACACACTCGTGTGTAAGTGTGTCCGTATGTATGTGTCACATGTGTGTATGTGTCACGTGTGTGTATGTGTCACGTGTGTATGTGTCACACACTCCTGTGTGCATGTGTCTGTATGTATGTGTCATATGTGTGTGTGTCACATGTGTGTATGTGTCACACACTCCTGTGTGCGTGTGTCTGTATGTATGTGTCGCGTGTGTGTGGGTGTGTCTGTATGTATGTGTCACGTGTGTGTTTGTGTCTGTATGTATGTGTCACGTGTATGTGTGTGTCACACACTCGCGCGTACGCATGTCTGTGTGTCTGTATGTGTCACGTGTGTGAATGTGTCACACACTCGTGTGTGCGTGTGTCTGTATGTATGTGTCACGTGTGTGTGTGTGTGTGTGTCACACACTCGCGCGTACGTGTGTCTGTATGTATGTGTCACATGTGCATGTGTCTGTATGTATGTGTCACGTGTGTCTATGTGTGTGTCACACACTCGTGTATGTCTGTGTCTCTGTGTACGAGTGTCTATGTGTGTGTCACACACTCGTGTATGTATGCATGTGTCACATGTGTGTCTGTGTGTGTCCCACACTCGTGTATGTCTGTATGTGTCACATGTGTGTGTGTGTGTCACACACTCGTGCATGTCTGTATGTGTCACGTGTGTCTGTGTGTGTCACACACTCGTGTATGTCTGTATGTGTCACGTGTGTGTCTGTGTGTGTCACACACTCGTGTATGTCTGTATGTGTCACGTGTGTGTCTGTGTGTATCACACACTCGTGTATGTCTGTATGTGTCACATGTGTGTCTGTGTGTGTGTCACACACTCGTGTATGTATGTCTATATGTATGTATGTGTCACGTGTATGTGTGTGTCACACACTCGTGTGTGCATGTGTTTGTATGTGTCACGTGTGTCTGTGTGTGTCACACACTCGTGCATGTATGTCTATATGTATGCCTCACGTGTGTGTGTGTCACACACTTGTGTGTCCGTATGTATGTGTCACGTGTGTGTGTGTCACGTGTGTGTGCGTCACGTGTGTATGTGTCACGTGTGTATGTGTCACACACTCGTGTGTGCATGTGTCTGTATGTATGTGTCGCCTGTGTGTGTGTGTGTGTCTGTATGTATGTGCCACGTGTGTGTGTGTGTCACACACTCGCACGTACGTGTGTCTGTATGTATGTGTCACGTGTGTGTGTGTGTCACACACTCGCGCGTACGCGTGTCTGTGTGTCTGTATGTTTCACGTGTGTGTATGTGTCACACACTCGTGTGTGCGTGTGTCTGTATGTATGTGTCACGTGTGTGTGTGTCTGAATGTGTGTCACGTGTGTGTGTGTCACACACTCGCGCGTACGTGTGTCTGTGTGTCTGTATGTGTCACGTGTGTGAATGTGTCACACACTCGTGTGTGCGTGTGTCTGTATGTATGTGCCACGTGTGTGTGTGTGTCTGTATGTATGTGTCACGTGTGTGTGTGTGTCACACACTCGCGCGTACGTGTGTCTGCGTGTCTGTATGTATCACGTGTGTGTATGTGTTACACGCTCGTGTGTGCGTGTGTCTGTATGTATGTGTCACGTGTGTGTGTGTGTCACACACTCGCGCGTACGTGTGTCTGTATGTATGTGTCACGTGTGTGTGTCTGTATGTATGTGTCACGTGTGTGTGTGTGTCACACACTCGCGCGTACGCGTGTCTGCGTGTATGTATGTGTCACGTGTGTGTGTGTGTGTCTGTATGTATGTGTCACGTGTGTGTGTGTGTCACACACTCGTGTGTGCGTGTGTCTGTATGTATGTGTCACGTGTGTGTGTGTCTCTATGTATGTGTCACGTGTGTGTGTGTCACACACTCGCGCGTACGCGTGTCTGCGTGTATGTATGTGTATGTGTCACGTGTGTGTGTGTGTGTCTGTATGTATGTGTCACGTGTGTGTGTGTGTCACACACTCGTGTGTGCGTGTGTCTGTATGTATGTGTCACGTGTGTGTGTGTGTCTGTATGTATGTGTCACGTGTGTGTGTGTGTGTCACACGCTCGCGCGCACGTGTGTCTGTATGTGCCACACGTGTGTGTGTGTGTGTGTCACACGCTCCCGCGTGCGTGTGTCTGTACGTACGAACATACGTGCCACATGCGTGTCTGTGCGTGTCACGCACTTGTGTCACAGTGCGCCCCGAAGTATCCGTGGCGACAGCGACATTCTCCGGGCTTGACGCACACCTCCCCCTGAGCACAGGTGTCATTGCCTGCGCACACCGCTACGCAAAGACAAAGATCCCCCGTGTAGCCTGTCAACAGACTGCTGGGGCAAGTGCTGTGTCACACACGCGTGTGTACGTGTGTCTGTCTGCGTGTGTGTACGTGTGTGTCACGCGCGTGTGTCACACACTCGTGTGTATGTGTGTCTGTCTGTGTGTACGTATCACGTGCGTGTGTCACACACTCGTGTGTGTGTGTGTGTACGTGTCACGTGCGTGTCTGTGTGTGTCACACTCGTGTGTACGTGTGTCTGTGTGTGTGCATGTGTGTGTCACGTGCGTGTGTCACACACTCGTGTGTACGTGTGTCTGTGTGTACATGTCACGTGCGTGTCTGTGTGTCACACACTCGTGTGTACGTGTGTCTGTCTGCGTGTGTGTATGTGTGTGTCACGCGCGTGTGTCACACACTCCTGTGTACGTGTGTCTGTGTCACGTGCGTGTCTGTGTGTGTCACTCACTCGTGTGTACGTGTGTCTGTCTGTGTGTGTGTATGTGTGTGTCAAGTGCGTGTGTCACACACTCGTGTGTACGTGTGTCTGTCTGTGTGTACGGGTCACGTGCGTGTCTGTGTGTGTCACACACTCGTGTGTACGCGTGTCTGTCTGTGTGTGTGTATGTGTGTGTCACGTGTGTGTGTTACTCACTCGTGTGTACGTGTGTCTGTCTGTGTGTATGTGTATATGTGTCACGTGCGTGTGTCACACACTCGTGTGTACGTGTGTCTGTCTGCGTGTGTGTACGTGTCACGTGCGTGTCTGTGCGTGTCTGTGTGTCACACACGCGTGTGTATGTGTGTTTGTCTGCGTGTGTGTACATATCACGTGCGTGTGTCACACACTCGTGTGTACATGTGTGTGTGTGTGTACGTGTCACGTGCGTGTCTGTGTGTGTCACTCACTCGTGTGTACGTGTGTCTGTCTGTGTGTGCGTGTCACGTGCGTGTCTGTGTGTGTCACTCACTCGTGTGTATGTGTGTGTATGTGTGTGTCAAGTGCGTGTGTCACTCACTCGTGTGTACGTGTGTCTGTCTGTGTGTACGTGTCACGTGCGTGTCTGTGTGTGTCACTCACTCGTGTGTACGTGTGTCTGTCTGTCTGTGTGTATGTGTGTGTGTGTGGGGAGCGGTAGTGTAGCGGGTAGCGCGCTGCGATATAAACCCGGCGACCCGGGTTCGATTCCCGCTCACGGCCACCACCAGTGACGATTATCTGAACCGGTACTGGGCCTCCCCTAGATCGACTCAGCCGCAAATGAGTACCTGGTGCGTTGTGTAAACATCGCCACTGGGGAGACAAAGGCGGTCGGGCGTGGTGCTGGCCACCCACCCCCTCGTGTGCCGTTCCGGCCTTCATAGGTGCTCGCTAACAGCACTTGCCCCTACGGTCTGTTAAGGCTACACGGGGGATCTTTGTCTGTTTTTTTGTGTGTCTGTGTGTGTCTGTGTGTGTGTCTGTGTGTGTGTGTCTCTGTGTGTCTCTGTGTGTGTGTCTCTGTGCGTCTCTGTGTGTGTGTCTCTGTGTCTGTGTGTGTCTCTGTGTGTGTCTCTGTGTCTGTGCATCTCTGTGTGTGTCTCTGTGTGTCTCTGTGTGTGTGTCTCTGTGTGTCTCTGAGTGTCACGTGCGTGTGTCTGAGTAGCACCATCTTTGGCACACGCAGAGTGGGCGGTGTGGTCAGCACCACGCCCGGCCGCCTTTGTCTCTCCCCCAGTGCTAGCGACGTTTACAAGACACCACCACCGCTACACCTGGTAACTCGTTTGAGGCTGAGTCGACCTAGGGGAGGCCCGGGACCGTTGCAGAAGATCGAAGGGCAGCGCTAACCGCAACACCAACAACTCATCCCCGCAGTAGTGTGGTGAGTGGCGTGGTGAGTGGCGTGGTGAGCGGCGTGGTGAGTGGCGTGGTGAGTAGTGTGGTGAGTAGGGTGGTGAGTAGAGTGGTGAGTAGTGTGGTGAGTAGTGTGGTGAGGAGGGTGGTGAGTAGAGTGGTGAGTAGTGTGGTGAGTAGTGTGGTGAGGAGGGTGGTGAGTAGGGTGGTGAGTAGTGTGGTGAGCGGCGTGGTGAGTAGTGTGGTGAGTAGTGTGGTGAGTAGGGTGGTGAGTAGAGTGGTGAGTAGTGTGGTGAGTAGGGTGGTGAGTAGTGTGGTGAGTAGTGTGGTGAGTAGAGTGGTGAGCAGTGTGGTGAGTAGGGTGGTGAGTAGTGTGGTGAGTAGTGTGGTGAGTAGAGTGGTGAGTAGGGTGGTGAGTAGTGTGGTGAGTAGTGTGGTGAGTAGAGTGGTGAGCAGTGTGGTGAGTAGGGTGGTGAGTAGTGTGGTGAGTAGTGTGGTGAGTAGAGTGGTGAGTAGGGTGGTGAGTAGTGTGGTGAGGAGGGTGGTGAGTAGGGTGGTGAGTAGTGTGGTGAGCGGCGTGGTGAGTAGTGTGGTGAGTAGTGTGGTGAGTAGTGTGGTGAGTAGAGTGGTGAGTAGGGTGGTGAGTAGTGTGGTGAGGAGGGTGGTGAGTAGGGTGGTGAGTAGTGTGGTGAGCGGCGTGGTGAGTAGTGTGGTGAGTAGTGTGGTGAGTAGGGTGGTGAGTAGTGTGGTGAGTAGAGTGGTGAGCAGTGTGGTGAGCAGTGTGGTGAGTAGGGTGGTGAGTAGAGTGGTGAGTAGTGTGGTGAGTAGAGTGGTGAGTAGTGTGGTGAGTAGTGTGGTGAGTAGAGTGGTGAGCAGTGTGGTGAGTAGGGTGGTGAGTAGTGTGGTGAGTAGGGTGGTGAGTAGGGTGGTGAGTAGGGTGGTGAGTAGGGTGGTGAGGAGTGTGGTGAGGAGTGTGGTGAGTAGGGTGGTGAGTAGAGTGGTGAGTAGGGTGGTGAGTAGGGTGGTGAGTAGGGTGGTGAGTAGGGTGGTGAGTAGGGTTGTGAGTAGAGTGGTGAGTAGGGTGGTGAGTAGTGTGGTGAGTAGTGTGGTGAGTAGTGTGGTGAGTAGAGTGGTGAGTAGGGTGGTGAGTAGGGTGGTGAGTAGAGTGGTGAGGAGTGTGGTGAGTAGGGTGGTGAGTAGGGTGGTGAGTAGGGTGGTGAGTAGGGTTGTGAGTAGAGTGGTGAGTAGGGTGGTGAGTAGGGTGGTGAGTAGTGTGGTGAGTAGAGTGGCGAGTAGGGTGGTGAGTAGAGTGGTGAGTGGCGTGGTGAGTAGAGTGGTGAGTAGAGTGGTGAGGAGTGTGGTGAGTAGTGTGGTGAGTAGTGTGGTGAGTAGTGTGGTGAGTGGCGTGGTGAGTAGAGTGGTGAGTAGAGTGGTGAGGAGTGTGGTGAGTAGTGTGGTGAGTAGTGTGGTGAGTAGGGTGGTGAGTAGGGTGGTGAGTAGTGTGGTGAGTAGGGTGGTGAGTAGTGTGGTGAGTAGAGTGGTGAGCAGTGTGGTGAGCAGTGTGGTGAGTAGGGTGGTGAGTAGAGTGGTGAGTAGTGTGGTGAGTAGAGTGGTGAGTAGTGTGGTGAGTAGTGTGGTGAGCAGTGTGGTGAGCAGGGTGGTGAGTAGTGTGGTGAGTAGGGTGGTGAGTAGGGTGGTGAGTAGGGTGGTGAGTAGGGTGGTGAGGAGTGTGGTGAGGAGTGTGGTGAGGAGTGTGGTGAGTAGGGTGGTGAGTAGAGTGGTGAGTAGGGTGGTGAGTAGGGTGGTGAGTAGGGTGGTGAGTAGGGTGGTGAGTAGGGTTGTGAGTAGAGTGGTGAGTAGGGTGGTGAGTAGTGTGGTGAGTAGTGTGGTGAGTAGTGTGGTGAGTAGAGTGGTGAGTAGGGTGGTGAGTAGGGTGGTGAGTAGAGTGGTGAGGAGTGTGGTGAGTAGGGTGGTGAGTAGGGTGGTGAGTAGGGTGGTGAGTAGGGTTGTGAGTAGAGTGGTGAGTAGGGTGGTGAGTAGGGTGGTGAGTAGTGTGGTGAGTAGAGTGGCGAGTAGGGTGGTGAGTAGAGTGGTGAGTGGCGTGGTGAGTAGAGTGGTGAGTAGAGTGGTGAGGAGTGTGGTGAGTAGTGTGGTGAGTAGTGTGGTGAGTAGTGTGGTGAGTGGCGTGGTGAGTAGAGTGGTGAGTAGAGTGGTGAGGAGTGTGGTGAGTAGTGTGGTGAGTAGTGTGGTGAGTAGGGTGGTGAGTAGGGTGGTGAGTAGTGTGGTGAGTAGAGTGGTGAGTAGTGTGGTGAGTAGTGTGGTGAGTAGGGTGGTGAGCAGTGTGGTGAGTTTTGTAACTCACGCGTGAGGCATTCATCCAGAAGCTGTTCCCATCCAGGGCAGCATTGTAGACTCCTGCGCGGGGACACGGAGACACCGAGACACGGGGACAGGGGGACAGGGAGACACGGGGACAGGGGGACAGGCGGACAGGGAGACACGTGGACACGGAGACACCAGGACACGGAGAGATGGAGACACGGGGAGATGGAGACACGGGGAGATGGAGACACAGGGAGAGGGAGACACGGGGACACGGAGACACAGAGACACCAGGACACGGGGAGATGGAGACACGGAGACATGGAGACACGGAGACATGGAGACACGGAGATAGGGGACACAGAGACACGGAGACACGGGGAGAGGTAGACAGGAAACATGGTGACACCATGACAGGGAGACACAGAGACACGGGGACACGGGGACATGGCGACATGGGCACAGGGAGACACGGGGAGAGGGAGACACGGAGACACGGGGACACGGGTACACAGAGACACGGGGACACAGAGACACCAGGACACGGGGAGAGGTAGACATGGAAACATGGTGACACCATGACAGGGAGACACAGAGACACGGGGACACGGGGACATGGCGACATGGGCACAGGGAGACACGGGGAGAGGGAGACACGGAGACACGGGGACACGGGTACACAGAGACACGGGGACACAGAGACACCAGGACACGCGGTGATTAGTTAGGTGACGATAAAGTGATGGTGGTAGTGATGGTGATGATGGTAATGATGGTGATGGTAGTGGTGGTAGTGATGGTGATGATGGTAGTGGTGGTAGTGATGGTAGTGGTGATGGTGGTTGTGATGGTAGTGGTGATGGTGATGATGGTGGTGATGGTGATGACGATGGTGGTGATGGTGATGATGGTAGTAGTGGTGATGATGGTGGTGATGATGGTGGTGATGATGGTAGTGATGGTGGTGATGATGGTGGTGATGATGGTGTTGATAGTGGTGATGGTGGTGATGGTGGTGGTGATGATGATGGTGGTGGTGATGATGATGGTGGTGATGGTGGTGATAGTGGTGGTGATGGTGGTGGTGATGGTGGTGATGATAGTAGTGGTGATGGTGGTGATGATGGTGGTGGTAATGGTGGTGATGGTGGTGGTGATGGTGGTGGTGATGGTGGTGGTGATGGTGGTGTTAGTGGTGGTGATAGTGGTGGTGATGATGATGATGGTGGTGATGATAGTAGTGCTGATGGTGGTGTTAGTGGTGGTGATGATGATGGTAATGGTGGTGATAGTGGTGGTGATGGTGGTGGTGATGGTGATGATAGTGGTGGTGATGGTGGTGATGGTGGTGTTAGTGGTGGTGGTGATGGTGGTGATAGTGGTGGTGATGGTGGTGGTGATGTTGGTGGTGATGGTGGTGATGATAGTAGTGGTGATAGTGGTGGTGATGGTGGTGGTGATGGTGGTGGTGATGGTGATGTTAGTGGTGGTGATGGTGTTGATAGTGGTGGTGATGGTGGTGATGATGGTGGTGGTGATGGTGGTGATAGTGGTGGTGATGGTGGTGATGGTGGTGGTGATGGTGGTGATGATAGTGGTGGTGATGGTGGTGGTGATGGTGGTGATGGTGGTGTTAGTGGTGGTGATGATGGTGGTGATGGTGGTGGTGATGGTGGTGGTGATGGTGGTGATAGTGGTGGTGATGATGGTGTTAGTGGTGGTGGTGATGGTGGTGATGGTGGTGGTGATGGTGGTGATAGTGGTGGTGGTGATGATAGTGGTGGTGATGGTGGTGGTGATGGTGGTGATGGTGGTGTTAGTGGTGGTGATGATGGTGGTGGTGGTGATGGTGGTGGTGATGGTGGTGGTGATGGTGGTGATAGTGGTGGTGATGATGGTGTTAGTGGTGGTGGTGATGGTGGTGATGGTGGTGGTGATGGTGGTGATAGTGGTGGTGGTGGTGGTGATGGTGGTGGTGATGGTGGTGATGGTGGTGGTGATGGTGGTGGTGTTAGTGATGGTGTTAGTGATGGTGGTGATGGTGGTGTTAGTGATGGTGGTGGTGATGGTGGTGGTGTTAGTGATGGTGGTGGTGTTAGTGATGGTGATGATGGTGATGGTGGTGTTAGTGATGGTGTTAGTGATGGTGGTGTTAGTGATGGTGGTGTTAGTGGTGATGGTGGTGTTAGTGATGGTGGTGATGGTGGTGTTAGTGGTGGTGATGATGGTGGTGTTAGTGATGGTGGTGTTAGTGATGGTGTTAGTGATGGTGGTGATGGTGTTAGTGATGGTGATGATGATGGTGGTGGTGTTAGTGATGGTGGTGTTAGTGATGGTGTTAGTGATGGTGATGGTGGTGGTGTTAGTGATGGTGGTGTTAGTGATGGTGATGATGGTGGTGGTGGTGATGGTGGTGGTGATGGTGGTGATGGTGGTGGTGATGGTGGTGATAGTGGTGGTGATGATGGTGTTAGTGGTGGTGGTGATGGTGGTGGTGATGGTGGTGATAGTGGTGGTGGTGATGGTGGTGGTGATGGTGGTGGTGTTAGTGATGGTGTTAGTGATGGTGGTGGTGATGGTGGTGTTAGTGATGGTGGTGGTGATGGTGGTGGTGTTAGTGATGGTGGTGGTGTTAGTGATGGTGATGATGGTGATGATGGTGATGGTGGTGTTAGTGATGGTGTTAGTGATGGTGGTGGTGATGGTGGTGGTGATGGTGGTGTTAGTGATGGTGGTGTTAGTGATGGTGGTGTTAGTGGTGATGGTGGTGTTAGTGATGGTGGTGATGGTGGTGTTAGTGGTGGTGATGATGGTGGTGTTAGTGATGGTGGTGTTAGTGATGGTGTTAGTGATGGTGGTGGTGATGGTGTTAGTGATGGTGATGATGATGGTGGTGGTGTTAGTGATGGTGGTGTTAGTGATGGTGTTAGTGATGATGATGGTGGTGGTGTTAGTGATGGTGGTGGTGAT
Source organism: Petromyzon marinus (assembly GCF_048934315.1). NCBI lineage: Eukaryota > Metazoa > Chordata > Hyperoartia > Petromyzontiformes > Petromyzontidae > Petromyzon > Petromyzon marinus. The sequence continues at coordinate 1,033,075 of NW_027422638.1, forward strand.
GGTGTTAGTGATGATGATGGTGGTGGTGTTAGTGATGGTGGTGTTAGTGATGGTGTTAGTGATGGTGTAGTGGTGGTGGTGATGTGGTGGTGTTAGTGATGGTGTTAGTGATGGTGGTGATGGTGGTGGGTTGTTAGTGATGGTGGTGTTAGTGATGGTGTTAGTGATGGTGGTGGTGATGGTGATGATGATGGTGGTGGTGTTAGTGATGGTGGTGTTAGTGATGGTGTTAGTGGTGGTGTTAGTGATGGTGGTGTTAGTGAGGTTGTTAGTGATGGTGGTGGTGATGGTGTCAGTGATGGTAGATGATGATGGTGGTGGTGTTAGTGATTGGTGGTGTTAGTGATGGTGTTAGTGATGATGATGGTGGTGGTGTTAGTGATGGTGGTGTTAGTGATGGTGTTAGTGATGATGATGGTGGTGGTGTTAGTGATGGTTGTTAGTGATGGTGTTAGTGATGGTGTTAGTGGTGGTGGTGATGGTGGTGGTGTTGTTAGTGATGGTGTTAGTGATGGTGGTGATGGTGGTGGTGGTGTTAGTGATGGTGGTGTTAGTGATGGTGTTAGTGATGATGGTGGTGATGGTGTTAGTGATGATGGTGGTGATGGTGGTGGTGTTAGTGATGGTGGTGTTAGTGATGGTGGTGTTAGTGATGGTGTTAGTGATGGTGGTGGTGATGGTGGTGGTGATGGTGATGATGATGGTGGTGGTGTTAGTGATGGTGGTGTTAGTGATGGTGTTAGTGATGGTGGTGTTAGTGATGGTGTTAGTGATGATGGTGTTAGTGATGATGGTGTTAGTGATGGTGTTAGTGATGGTGTTAGTGATGGTGTTGGTGATGATGGTGTTAGTGATGATGGTGTTAGTGATGATGGTGTTAGTTGATGGTGTTGGTGATGGTGTTGGTGATGATGGTGGTGATGATGGTGATGATGGTGTTAGTGATGATGGTGATGATGGTGATGATGGTGGTGGTGTTAGTGATGGTGTTAGTGATGATGGTGTTAGTGATGATGGTGTTATGATGGTGTTAGTGATGGTGTTGGTGATGATGGTGGTGATGATGGTGATGATGGTGGTGGTGTTATGATGGTGTTATGATGATGGTGGTGGTGATGGTGGTGGTGTTAGTGATGGTGGTGATGATGATGGTGGTGGTGTTAGTGATGGTGGTGTTAGTGATGGTGTTAGTGATGGTGGTGATGGTGTTAGTGATGGTGGTGGTGTTAGTGATGGTGTTAGTGATGGTGTTAGTGATGGTGTTAGTGATGATGGTGATGATGGTGTTGGTGATGATGGTGATGATGATGGTGATGATGGTGTTGGTGATGGTGATGGTGTTAGTGATGGGGTGTTAGTGATGATGGTGTTGGTGATGATGGTGATGATGATGAGGTGATGATGATGGTGATGATGGTTTGTGGTCTCACCCCGCGGTGCTGCAGACGTTCCGGCCGCCCGGTTTGAGTCCAGGTGCTGGCGAGGGGTCCAGGCCCCTCCGCTCCCTTCCGGCCCCCTCTGTCAGGACCCCCCTTTCTCAGGGCCCCCTTTATCAGGGCCCCCTTTCTCAAGGTCCCCTCAGTCAGGGTCCCCTCTGTCAGGGTCCCCTCTCTCAGGGTCCCCTCTCTCAGGGCCCCTTTCTCAGGGTCCCCTTTATCAGGGCCCCCTTTCTCAAGGTCCCCTCAGTCAGGGTCCCCTCTCTCAGGGCCCCCTCTGTCAGAGTCCCCTCTGTCAGGACCCCCTTTCTCAGGGTCCCCTTTATCAGGGCCCCCTTTCTCAAGGTCCCCTCAGTCAGGGTCCCCTCTGTCAGGGTCCCCTCTCTCAGGGTCCCCTCTCTCAGGGCCCCCTTTTTCAGGGTCCCCTCTGTCAGGGTCCCCTCACTGAGGACCCCCTCTCTCAGGGTCCCCTCTCTCAGGGTCCCCTCTGTCAGGGTCCCCTCTGTCAGGGTCCCCTCACTGAGGACCCCCTCTGTCAGGGTCCCCTCAGTCAGGGTCCCCTCTGTCAGAGTCCCCTCTGTCAGGGTCCCCTCAGTCAGGGTCCCCTCTGTCAGGGTCCCCTCACTGAGCACCCCCTCTGTCAGGGTCCCCTCTGTCAGAGTCCCCTCTGTCAGAGTCCCCTCAGTCAGGGTCCCCTCTGTCAGGGTCCCCTCAGTCAGGGTCCCTTCAGTCAGGGTCCCCTCTGTCAGGGTCCCCTCACTGAGCACCCCCTCTGTCAGGGTCCCCTCTGTCAGAGTCCCCTCTGTCAGAGTCCCCTCAGTCAGGGTCCCCTCTGTCAGGGTCCCCTCAGTCTGGGTTCCCTCTGTCAGGGTCCCCTCACTGAGCACCCCCTCTGTCAGGGTCCCCTCTGTCAGGGTCCCCTCTGTCAGGGTCCCCTTTCTAAGGGCAGCAGCAGCAGCAGGGGCAGCAGGCAGCAGGGGTAGCCGGGGACCCCGAGCCATCGCGGATCCCCGATTCAACCCCTCATTCTCCCGCCAAAAACACCCCCCCCCACCAACACGCAACTTTACCTCAACTTTGAGGCAACTTTTCCTCAACTCTGAGGCAACTTTACCTCAACTGAGGCGACTTTACCTCAACTCTGAGGCAACTTTACCTCAACTCTGAGGCAACTTTACCTCAACTCTGAGGCAACTTTATCCAAAATCTGAGGCAACTTTTCCTCAACTCTGAGGAAACTTTATCCAAAATCTGAGGCGATTTTACCTAAACTCTGAGGCGACTTTACCTCAACTCTGAGGCAACTTCACCTCAACTCTGAGGCGACTTTACCTCAACTCTGAGGCAACTTTACCTCAACTCTGAGGCGACTTTACCTCAACTCTGAGGAGACTTTACCTCAACTCTGAGGCGACTTTACCTCAACTCTGAGGCAACTTTACCTCAACTCTGAGGCAACTTTACCTCAACTGAGGCGACTTCACCTCAACTCTGAGGCGACTTTTCCTCAACTCTGAGGCAACTTCACCTCAACTTTGAGGCGACTTTACCTCAACTCTGAGGCGACTTTACCTCAACTCTGAGGCAACTTTACCTCAACTCTGAGGTGACTCTATCCAAAATCTGAGGCAACTTTTCCTCAACTCTGAGGAAACTTCACCTTAACTCTAAGGCAACTTTATCCAAAATCTGAGGCGATTTTACCTAAACTCTGAGGCGACTTCACCTCAACTCTGAGGCAACTTTACCTCAACTCTGAGGCGACTTTACCTCAACTCTGAGGGAACTTTACTCAAACTCTAAGGCAATGCTATCAAAAATCTGAGGCAACTTTATCTCAACTCTGAGGAACTGTTTTAAAAATTTTAGGCAACTTTATACAAAATCTGAGGCAACATTACTTAAACTCTGAGGTAACTTTACCTCAAATCTGAGGTAACTTTACCTCAACTCTTTAGGCAACATTATCCAAAATCTGAGGGAACTTTACCCGTACTACGAGACAACTTTACCTCAACTTTAAGGCAACTTCATCCAAAATCTGAGACAACTTTATCCAAAATCTTAGGCTTATTCCCCCCCCCCCCCCCCCCCCACTACTTCGAGGCAACTTTACCCAACTCTGAAGCAACTTTACCCACCCCTAACTCTGAGGCAACTTTACTCTGAGGCAACTTTACTATAACTGAGGCAACTTTACTATAACTGAGGCAACTTTACTATAACTGAGGCAACTTTACCCGCCCCCCAAACTCTGAGGCAACTTTAACCACCCCAAACTCTGAGGCAACTTTACACTAACTGAGACAACTTTACTATAACTGAGGCAACTTTACCCACCCCCCGCCCTCCAACTCTGAAGCAACTTTACTATAACTGAGGCAACTTTACTATAACTGAGGCAACTTTACCCGCCCCCCAAACTCTGAGGCAACTTTAACCACCCCCAACTCTGAGGCAACTTTACTATAACTGAGACAACTTTACTATAACTGAGGCAACTTTACCGCCCCCCAACTCTGAAGCAACTTTACTATAACTGAGGCAACTTTACTATAACGGAGGCAACTTTACTATAACTGAGGCAACTTTACCCCCCCCCCCCGCCCCCCAACTCTGAAGCAACTTTACTATAACTGAGGCAACTTTACTATAACTGAGGCAACTTTACCCGCCCCCCAAACTCTGAGGCAACTTTAACCACCCCCAACTCTGAGGCAACTTTACTATAACTGAAGCAACTTTACCCCCCCCCAACACCACCCCCAAAACTCCGAGGCAACTTTACCTCAACTTTTGAAGCAACTTCCACCACCCTCCCAACCCCAACGTCAGATCGCCTCCCATTTTACGGCCTTCTCTCTCCACCTCCTCCCTCCTCCTCCCTCTCTCCTCGTCCACCGCAGCAGCTACGAGTTGCGGGCGACTTCGAGGCGACTTTTCCCCCCTCAACTTTATATTTATTTTAATAACAAACCCTCAACGCTCAAACCCCCCACAACGGAAACCGTTCGCAGCTACCCCGTAAAACTCCGCGATGCTTTCGCGGGTTCAGCCCTCCCGTTATGTCGACTCCAGGCTCCATCCGTACCCGTCGCTATAACTCAAGGAATCCGCCACGGGTTTTACCTCCGACGTCGCTGTCGTAGCAGTCTCCCCCTCCCTCCCTCCCGTTATGTTGACTCCAGGCTCCATCCGTATCCACCGCTTACTCAAGGAATCCGCCACGGGTTTTACCTCCGACGTCGCTGTCGTAGCAGTCTCCCCCCCCTCCCTCCCGTTATGTTGACTCCAGGCTCCATCCGTACCTATCGATAACTCAAGGAATCCGCCACGGGTTTTACCTCCGACGTCGCTGTCGTAGCAGTCTCCCCCCTCTGCCTCCCTCCCGTTATGTTGACTCCAGGCTCCATCCGTACCCATCGCTAACTTCAGTAATCCGCCACGGGTTTTACCTCCGACGTCGCTGTCGGAGGCTCGTAGCAGTCCCCCTTCCCTCCAGTTATGTTGACTCCAGGCTCCATCCGTACCTATCGCTAACTCAAGGAATCCGTCACGAGTTTTACCTCCGACGTCGCTGTCGTAGCAGTCTCCCCCCTCCCTCCCTCCCGTTTATGTTGACTCCAGGCTCCATCCGTACCAATCGCTAACTCCAGGAACCCGCCACGGGTTTTACCTCCGACCCTTCTTCCCTCCACCGCCGCCGTAGCAGTTTCCCGTTATGTGACTCCAGGCTCCATCCGCCCACACCACCAACTCAATAACTCCGCCACGGGTTTTACCTCCGATCCTTCTCGACACTGTGGGATCCGGAGCCCGTGGTAGAAAATCCATAATCCATTGAATCCAAAATCCGAGCAAGCCCGCGCTGTGCAAAAAGGGGATGGGGAGGAGGATAACTCCGCTCCGGGTTTTTCTCCCCCCCCGCCCACCTCCTCCCCCTACTCCGTGTTGACGTCGGCGCACGAGGTGGGTGGGGGGTGCCCACGCGCGACGTCACCGGAAATCCAGAATCCATTTCGCGAGCTACTTGTTGAAGGGAGCAAAATCCGTTCCGGGTTTTGGTCGACCGTGGTAACATCGCTGGGCTGGAGGCAGAGAGGGGGGGGAAGCGCCCAGGCCGTCAACGTCATCACGTACGTCTCGTTTGGCGACGTCATCACGTACACGTCGATAGTCTCTTCTGGTGACGTCATCACGTATAGAGCGAGGCGCAACGTTTCATGCGGTGATGTCATCACGCAAGAGAGGCGCTGGCATTAGCGTGGTGACGTCACCGCGCGCGTGATGACGTCCCACCCCGCCGCGTGGAACGAAAACGCGCGCGGTGACGTCTACCGGTCTCGTGACGCCATCACGCACTCCGTGCTCGGTGACGTCATCACGCACGCCGTGCTCGGTGACGTCAACCCGTTTTGACGTCACTCACAGTATCCAAGATGGCAGCGCCCGAAAGTGGTGAGTGTCTCTGTGTGTGTGTGTCTCAGTGTGTGTGTGTCTCAGTGTGTGTGTGTCTCAGTGTGTGTCTGTCTCAGTGTGTGTCTGTCTCAGTGTGTGTGTGTCTCAGTGTGTGTGTGTCTCAGTGTGTGTGTGTCTCAGTGTGTGTGTGTCTCAGTGTGTGTGTGTCTCAGTGTGTGTGTGTCTCAGTGTGTGTGTGTGTCTGTCTGTGTGTGCCTGTGTGTCTGTGTGTGTGTGTTTCTCAGTGTGTGTGTGTCTGTGTGTGTGTCTCAGTGTGTGTCTGTGTGTCTCTGTGTGTGTGTCTGTCTGTGTGTGTTTCTCAGTGTGTGTGTGTGTGTCTCTGTGTGTGTGTGTCTCAGTGTGTGTCTGTCTGTGTGTGTGTCTCTGTGTGTGTGTCTCAGTGTGTGTGTCTGTCTGTGTGTGTGTGTGTCTCAGTGTGTGTGTCTGTGTGTCTCAGTGTGTGTATCTGTGTGTGTGTGTGTCTGTGTGTGTGTCTGTGTGTGTGTCTGTGTGTGTGTGTCTGGCTCCAGTTTAACAGCAGAGGTCTCCGAATCAGTCGAGCGGCAATATCTTTTCATCGGTTGCGTAACGCTGTGTGGAAGCTACCTGGTCTGTCGCTCCGCACTAAGCTTCAGGTCTTCTCGGCCACGGTCATTCCCTCCCTTCTCTACGCTTGCGAAACGTGGACCCCCCTAATGGAACATCTTCGCCGGTTAGAAACATTTAGGCTGGCTTGCCTTCGATCCATCCTGGGTTTAACCAGACTGGATTGTGTGAGGAGCTCACAAATCCTTGAAAGATCTGGGCAGGGTCGCATCGGTGAGCTCCTCCGGCAGGCAAGGCTGCGATGGCTGGGTCATGTAGCCCGCATGCCCAGCCACCGCATGCCGAAACAGCTTTTGTTTGGCCGGATCGAGGGGGCTAAGCGGGCGCGGCACGGGCTAGAGAAGAGATGGAGTGACGTGGAGCTGAGTGGACTTGCCGATGACTGGTACCAGCGGTGTCAAGATCGGCCTCTGTGGAGGAGGCTCGTGAAGGATGCTACTGGGCAGTTGGAGGCAGTCGCCCTCCAACAACAACGGAGGGCGGAGGAGCGACGCTCAGAACAACGAGCGGAGCGCCGGGTGGCTAAAGCACAGCAGGTTGGCACAGTAGGGGGCACAGGTGGTGCATCAGCCAGTCATCTCAGTCAGTCGACCCGTGGCACCTGGGTCTGCCCCGTGACCTCCTTGCCAGCGGGCGTTCGACACTTCACGTGGCCTCAGGGTGCACATAGCCTGAAACAAGCGTCGTGGTGACGTCACCGCCACTTAGTGGCGAATGGCGGTTGTTGTTGTTGTGTCTCTGTGTGTGTCTGTGTGTGTCTGTCTCTGTGTGTGTCTGTCTGTGTGTGTCTGTGTGTGTGTCTGTGTTTGTCTGTGTGTGAGTAGGTGAGTGAGTGAATGGGTAGGTGTATGGGTGAGTGAGTAGGTGAGTGTATGAGTGAGTCAATGGGTGAGGTGAGTGTATGAGTGAATGAATGGGTGAGTGAGTGGGCGAGCGAGCGAGCGAGTGAGTCTGCGTGTGCCGCTGGGTGAAACAAAGACGGTCGGGCAGTTTCCCCTCCAGCACTGTGCGAGGCTACCTGGGGGACCTTTGTCTGTGTCTTTGCAGAGGATCAAGCAAGTCTGAGGTTCCAGGTGGAGCTTGAAATGGTGCAGTGCCTCGCTAATCCCTACTACCTTAACTGTGAGCTCCACCTTTCGTCCATACTTCACCACTGTTAGCACCACCTTTCGTCCATACTACACTACAGTCACACTGTGAGTCTACCCCTAACCCACACTCTCCCGTCTCTCCCCCCGTGTCTCTTTCCC